>NC_030417.2:17459646-17707146 GCF_001660625.3 Ictalurus punctatus | reverse complement strand
GAACTTAAAAATCACTAAGCAACCGTAAACAAGATGGCACAATGCAGCATTCAGTCATTTACTGAAATACAAAAAAATTCATTTAAAAAAGCAAGAGAATGATTGCTTTTGGCATTAAATAAAAATCAATTGTCATAAGGAGAGTTTTTACTAGTCCCTAAAGTCCCTCAAGTCAATGTCACTGAAAAACCCGGAAGCTGCGTGGTCCCGCGCTAGCGCGAGGGGAAATCATCACACCGTCGAGGATTTTGCGAGCGCAGAAATTTTAACGCAACATCAAGCAAATTCCGCAATATTGTGAGGAGCTTGAAAATTTTTTTTACTTACCACATATTTTCTGCAGATTTTGGGCCAAGACGCATCAAGTGACGTCATCAAAATGCACACTCAGCCCAAGCCCTCTTCAATTCATGTGCATGGAACATGAGTACAGCTAAAAGGTCAAACAAGCATCATTATGAAAGACCATTTAAAACTATTTTGTACAATTTTGCCAATTCAAGTAGTTTTTCACAAGTTGTAATGCAAAAAAATAAAATAAAATAAATAAATAAAAAAAATTTTAAAAAACCTGCTGCAGCAAAATCAAGGTTTTTTGGCCACAACAATCACAAATAATTCTGTGAAATCCTATATAACTGAATAAATAACAGTTCCATTGAAATTGACAAACATATATGTGTGTGTGTGTGTGTGTGTGTGTGTGTGTGTGTACATATATGCATATATGCTTTTCATTTTCATTTTTCAGCACTGTTCCAAATGTCAATTTTATAGATAAACATTTTCTTATCTTTGCCTTTACACAGCGCTATATATGAAAAGATTTGCACCAAAAATATTTCTGAAAAGCATAAACTTACTAAAGTATCTAGTTTGCCCTTTTTGAAAGTCAAAACTTCATGATTTAATGTCGTAGAATCATAGAATTATTATTCTTATCATTCCAAGGTCTTGAGTTGTCAGATGGTGATGCTCTGTGGGCTGTAGGTGAAGCGTGTGATGCTGAGACTTTAACCGTATAATGAACATCAACCTTTGAAGAGACTGAACTACAGTGCAAGCTAAAAGTTTGCATCCATTTACAGTACAAAATAAGAACAGTGATGGTCTGAGGTTAGGAATTAAACACATGCTGTTATAAGAAATTAATAAATAACTGGGGTGATATGATAAAGCTGATTTTCTGCTAATAGGATGTCCCAAAGTGTTTTATTCCTCTTATATCACATCACAACAACTTGCCAAAGATTACATGGTTTTATTGATTAAAGAACAAAACATTCTACTTTTGATCCATTTACAGTTACTGTACATTTAATGCAATGGAAGCAAGTTCATCCCTGTTCTCATTTACATTAAACTCTCTGGTGGAAAATTGTAACCATACACTGACATTGGAGACTCCTTCCATAATTGCTACAAAAAAATATATACATATATCCTCATGGAAACTTTAATCTCAACCATTTTTTAAATCTGTGTATATGGAGCAATACAATAACTCGTGAAAGTTGTTACTATAGAAGCGTGCTGTATAGTAATGTATTAGATCAAGCACATTACACCTTCTGACCAATCAGAATCAAGAATTGTATATTGCGTGCAGAAGGGGAAATGCAAACTTTGTGCTTATCCAGTATATTATATATAAATTATACATTATCGTTAGAACTGCCTTGTGCCCGATGCTACCTGCTATAGGCTCCAGGTTCCCCGTTACCCTGAAAAGGAGTAAGCGGTAGAAGATGGATGGATGGATGGATGGATGGATGGATGGATAGATATTATCGTTAGAGGATGTGTTTAACTTTTAAAAACAGGGAGTATTTAGGAAGAACACACAGCACTCGTCACTCTTTATCATTCATCTTCAGCAGTCGACACAACACAATAACAAGTGATTTAAAATACAAAATAACAAACGATGATCACAAAATTTATATCTTTGTGTACAGAAATTTCTCCCTTCAATTTTACAGAATCTGTACAAAAAAAGACCACAAAGAGCTCAAAGAGCTCGGTATGGCTCTGATTTTCTATTATTTACATGGTAATTATTTTAATCAGCACAGCAGGGTGACTTATGCATCATGGAAACTGTTGCTTGGAGACCAAGCCGTGATACTTAATGACCCATTGTAATTTTTTTTACTCCTGGAACAATACTAAAAAAAAAATAAATAAAATAAAAAATTTAAAAAAATTTTTTTTAATTGACCTGAGCTTGATGTGTGTAGCTCTTGAGGATTAAAAAAAATAAATAAATAAAATATTTTCAACTTAATAATAACAAGGGGAAATGGTTTGGGATTGGAACCCCTTTTGAGTCCCACTGATATCTACAAATATGAGTATGCTTGTAAAATAAAGCTAAAATACACTTTACCTCAAAATATAATCATTAAAATACTTAAATTCATATTATTTTTACTTACTGTATGTGTGAATCCATTTAACCTTCTTTATCCTTGCTTCCTCTTCATGACACATTCATCCCTATGAAATTTTTGGAAAGTCATATGTTCAACCTAGCATCAAATTGCATAATTTGAATTTCCTGAAGATCATGAGAAGAAGAACATCCTCTCATTCTATTTTTCTTTATTTTTTACAGGGTTAAAAAAATGTTTGTATTTTTTGTTTTGTTTATTTAAGCACAGAATTAGCAAATGCACCAAATTCAATGTAGCGTCTTTACTTAAAGTCATGAGAAGATTAAAAATGTTCTATTTGTCACGGTTTCCCCTTAAGCAACGCGCGGGAGAGCATGTGGGCGCGCGTGCTCAAGCAAGGTGCGCGAGCACCTGCTTCTTGTTTATTGACAACCGTGACATTGTGTACATTGGACACATGCTTTTATGTTTCTGTTATGTCTCCTCCCAGTTCTGTCATTGGCTGTTGTTTAGCGTGTGTCTAGATTGCTGTCAGCCATCAGCAATCAACACGCTGATTGTGCTTGTATATATACTGCGCATCTCCCAGCATACGGCAGGGAATATTGTAGTAGATTAGTTTAGAGTCCTAGTCCTAGTCCTAGTCAAGATCCATGTTAGAGTTATTTAGGTTAAACATTAGATTTAGTCCACACTGGTTTCTCCGGTCCCAGTCCCTCGCTATTGTTCATGTTTCTTGTTTTGTTTCTAGACCCTGTTTTCCGTGACCTTGATTCCTGCCTTGCCCCGTTTATGCCTGTTTGCCGATCGCCTGACCTTTTGCATTTTGGATTACGTTTTGGATTATGATTTTGGATTTACCTGCCAGTGTCTCTCTTTAATAAAACTGTCTACTGCACTTGCATCTGTCCCTATCTGCGTTACGTCTCGAGACGTGACACTATTGATTGGTGTGAACTTAGATTGAATTTTTATTCCTTTTTTAAATTAGGCATCCCAAAAAAATCCTTAATATGCACTACTTTTTGTTTATAGATATTACCAAAGCAATACGGACTTTATTATTAATATACTGTATAAAGTTGCATATTTATGGCCTATTAAAGCTACTCATTTTTAAGATAAATGATAGTTGTATTGAACTGTGAGGTCATTTTTGCTGTTTTCTAAATATTGTGGGTCATTCTGAAATATTTGACTTGTCTAAAAAATATTAACCTATTATTTAACATACATAATATTTCTATAAGTAATTGTGGAATCACCCAGATATGCCACGCATATGAGTTTTTTTTTTAAAGAGGAGTTATTATTGGATCAGCATCACATATCAGATGATACTCCGAGCTGTAAGGCTAAGGAACATGGTGTCTTAGTGGTTCGCATGTTTGCCTCGCATCTTTGGGGTTGGGGGTTTGATTCCTGCCTCTGCCCTGTGTACGTGGAGCTTGCATGTTCTCCCCGTGCTTCAGTGGTTTCCTCCAGATACTCTGGTTTCCTCCCCAAGACATGCTTCCAAATTGTCTGTAGTGTGTAAATGTGTGTGTGCGATTGTGCCCTGTGATAGGTTGGCACCCTGTCCAGGGTGCCTTGTGCCCCGGGTTCCCTAGGATAATCTCCAGGCTCTCTGTGTAGGATAAGCAGTATGGAAAATTGATGGATATAAGAAAACCTCTTTTTTAAGAGCCTGCGCTTGCCGAGTGTCCCACGGGCCACACTCCGAGTGGTGTTTAGCAGCTTCATCATGCTTCCATGCCCTCCTTTCAAGCTGCGCTGTGAAATGCATCCAGCTGTGTTTCAAATCTCAGGGTGCTGCTGGGGCGCTCGGCCAGCTCTCACCAATTGCACTCTGAGGGTGCAGGGATAGGAAAACAGCTTCGGGCCGACAGAGTCGTCCACCGTTTGTTATGTATTCGTCGTCCGCAGTGCAGGAGGATCCACCTGCTGCGAGCAGAAAAGGGCAGAGCTTGTGGATTGAGTGTGTGTGTGTGTGTGTTAAGCTCAGCTGTCAGCTCATCCCAAGGGCTCCCATCACAACACTTCACCTTGAGCCACAATGTCTTATTGCATACTCATCTGCTTTGGTTACTAACAAACTGCCATGATGCAAGCTTTTATTTTTATTCTCTACTGAAGAGTGATATGCTATTTTTTTAGATTGCAACCAATGTTTGTGCATACATCAGTCACAGACGGCCAGCACTATTCCAGCTGCACGTGTGTGTGTGTGTGTGTGTGTGTGTGTGTGTGTGTGTGTGTGTGTGTGTGTGTTAATGGACTGCAGTCACTTTGGCCCAGTTCGAAAAAGTTGAACCTTGAGTAATGTGCAGTGACTAAGCAGGAGGTACATGAGGAAATAGAGGGTGTGTGTGTGTGTGTGTGTGTGTGTGTGTATACCCTTGGGGGGTTGAACAGGCAGAAAAGTGGCCAGGCTGCTGAAGTAGGCAGTGGAGTGAACCAACTTCCTCCCTAATAGGGCCAAGGAGCACCAGGGACAAACACACGTGTAACACACACACACACCTCAACTCTGAGTCAACTCTGAGAAGTTAACCTGACTGACCAAGGCACCGATATCAGGTTTTAGTCATTAAAGGTGAATAGTGCCTTCGGCTAGTTTCTTCATTTCATATTTTCTTCATTTCTATCAAATCAAGGAAGATGTCACTATGCATATTGTGGTCATCTGTAGAGATGAGACGTGGCAAATAAAAATCGTGACAAAATTATATATATATATATACACACAGTATCTCACAAAAGTGAGTACACCCCTCACATTTTTGTAAATATTTGATTATATCTTTTCATGTGACAACACTGAAGAAATGACACTTTGCTACAATGTAAAGTAGTGAGTGTACAGCTTAACAGTGTAAATTTGCTGTCCGCTCAAAATAACTCAACACACAGCCATTAATGTCTAAACCGCTGGCGACAGAAGTGAGTACACCCCCAAGTGAAAATGTCCAAATTGGGCCCAAAGTGTCAATATTTTGTGTGGCCACCATTATTTTCCAGCACTGCTTTAACCCTCTTGCGCATGGAGTTCACCAGAGCTTCACAGGTTGCCACTGGAGACCTCTTCCACTCCTCTATGACGACATCACGGAGCTGGTGGATGTTAGAGACCTTGTGCTCCTCCACCTTCCATTTCAGGATGCCCCACAGATACTCAATAGGGTTTAGGTCTGGAGACATGCTTGGCCAGTCCATCACCTTCACCCTCAGCATTTTTAGCAAAGCAATAGACGTTATCAAGCTGGAATACTGCCCTGCGGCCCAGCCTCCGAAGGGAGGGGATCATGCTCTGCTTCAGTATGTCACAGTACATGTTGTCATTCATGGTTCCCTAAATGAACTGTAGCTCCCCAGTGCTGGCAGCACTCATGCAGCCCCAGACCATGACACTCCCAACACCATGCTTGACTGTAGGCAAGACACACTTGTCTTTGGACTCCTCACCTGGTTGCCGCCTCACACGCTTGACACCATTTGAGCCAAATAAGTTTATCTTCTTGTGCATCATCTTTAGAAGAGACTTCCCTCTGGGACGACAGCCATTCAGACCAATTTGATGCAGTGTGCGGCATATGGTCTGAGCACTGACAGCCTGATCCCCCACCCCTTCGACCTCTGCAGCAATGCTGGCAGCACTCATACGTCTATTTCCCAAAGACAACCTCTGGATATGACGCTGAGCACATGCACTCAACTTCTTTGGTCGACCATGGCGAGGCCTGTTCTGAGTGGAACCTGTCCTGTTAAACTGCTGTATGGTCTTGGCCACCATGCTGCAGCTCAGTGTCAGAGTCTTGGCGATCTTCTTATAGCCTAGGCCATCTTTATGCAGAGCAACAATTATTTTTTTCAGATCCTCAGAGAGTTCTTTGCCATGAGGTGCCATGTTGAACTTCCAGTGACCAGTATGAGGGAGTGTGAGAGCGATGACACCAAATTTAACACACCTGCTCCCCATTCACACCTGAGACCTTGTAACACTAACAAGTCACATGACACCGGGGAAGGAAAATGGCTAATTGGGCCCAATTTGGACATTTTCACTTAGGGGTGTACTGACTTTTGTTGCCAGCGGTTTAGACATTAATGGCTGTGTTGAGTTATTTTGAGGGGACAGCAAATTTACACTGTTACACAAGCTGTACACTCACTACTTTACATTGTAGCAAAGTGTCATTTCTTCAGTGTTGTCACATTAAAAGTTATAATCAAATATTTACAAAAATGTGAGGGGTGTACTCACTTTTGTGAGATACTGTATATATATATAAATGCTTAATATTGTTTTGCAAAAATCAATTTCATAATTACATTGAAATGCATGGCAAAGCAGGTGAGCTTTCGAAATTCGAAAATAGTAAACGTGAAAGAAGAATATCAAAATATAATAATAAAAACAGTTGCTGTTATGAATAAATACACACACAATATATATATATATATATATATATATATATATATATATATATATATATATATATATATATATATATAACAGTTTATATAATATGTATAAACATTAATTAAAA
Organism: Ictalurus punctatus; assembly: GCF_001660625.3. Lineage (NCBI taxonomy): Eukaryota > Metazoa > Chordata > Actinopteri > Siluriformes > Ictaluridae > Ictalurus > Ictalurus punctatus. The sequence continues at coordinate 17,700,200 of NC_030417.2, read as the reverse complement.
AGTGTAATAGATAAGTAAATAGTTAATATTTATGATACATGGTGTTATATGTTATATAATATGTTAATAACAAACAAAAAAAGAATTAAATACAATGTAGAAATACGATAAATTCTACAGTATGTATCAAAAAGTATTTTCTGTATTTCATTTAAGTAAAAAACAGTTGGCATGAATGCAATATATCAAAAATATTTACTGATAATTCTAAATATTAAATTAAATTAAATATTACATTCTAAATATAATCCTCTAAATATTATGCATAACAGTGTGGACCAGGGGTGGGCAATCTTATCCGGAAAGGGCCGGTGTGGGTGCAGGTTTTCATTCCAACAAAGCAGAAGCCACACCTGAATCTACTGAAAGCCAAGATCAACTGATTAAACAGGTGGAATCAGGTGTGGCTCCTGCTTGGTTGTAATGAAAACCTGCACCCACACCGGCCCTTTCAAGATAAGATTGCCCAACTCTTGTCTGGACAGTTGTCCTAGATATGGGACAATTTTGGTAAAAAATTATTCAAATTTCTGGTTATTTAAGCAAATTATGGAGTAATAATAATCATAATAATCATAATAATAATTATTATTATGATTATTATCCATCCATCTTCTATACGGCTTATCCTTCTTCAGGGTCACGGGGGAACCTGGAGCCAGGGAGCATCGTGCACAAGGTGGGGTATACCCTGGAGAGGGTGCCAGTCCATCGCAGGGCACAATCACATAGACACTCACACACCCATTCATACACTACGGACACTTTAGACAGGCCAATCAGCCTACCATGCATGTCTTTGGACTGGGGTAGGAAACCGGAGTACCCGGAGAAAACCCCCGCAGCACGGGGAGAACATGCAAACTCCGCACACACAGGGCCACAGTGTCGAACCCCTGACCCTGGAGCTGTGAGGCAAACGTGCTAACCACTAAGCCACATGCAGTGCAATTTATGGGCATGTACTGCACTGTTCATTACAGTTTGGAGGCAAGCTGAAGAACCCTAAAGCTTTCTAGATGTAAATAAAATTAAGAAAAAAATAATAATAATTCTCCAGTTGACCTATTGATATGTTTTTTCAGAGAAAATCAGAGACCCCAGAGGAATTTTTCTAGTGGGCTGTTCATAGCTTTCTTAAGAGGTTCTTTTTGGAACCATGTCTAAAATAAAGGAACCCTTTATTAAAACCCTTTGTTTTAAAGGTTCAGAGTTTTAAAGTTTTCAGAGAAACACATGCGTTACGCTCATTAGTACCACAGAATGTTCTCAGAATGCTTGAGTTTACCAAATGTCGTCAGTGACTGTAAATGCTGTGCTTGTGCGTTCGAAAGCAGTTGGAAAGCTCATTGTTGGGATTCTAATGATCTTATTGATTCATAAATCCCAAGGTAGAATAGATTTTTTAGATCCTCTCTTTTAACATCAAATACATTCTGCTTTTAAAGCCTTTTTATTACCTCAACTAAACTTCTCCTGTTGCCATGTCGACGGTACACTAATATTTTTCACATGTTGTTTGGAAGTCTGCCTCGTTGCTATAATGCCTTCACGCAGCGGCCATGTGGCGCGCTCTACATGATGAAGCTCTGCTACCAAGAACTGCTATCACATTGTTAATTAAAAACACATAAATTTAGATTCAGTGGATTAATTATTCGAGAATACAAGACTAGTGTGTGTGTGTGTGCTTTATGTTCTAGAAGAATAATTATAATGCACTGCCTTGATCTACCTTTGATATTTCTCAACCCAGCATTGACAGTGAAGTGTTCAGAAGACTTGATACACTCATACCAGCAACACACTACTGTCATTGTCTATGCTGTGTTTAGAATGATCCACCATTAAAATAACATCTGGTAGGTAGGTGGTGGTCCATTTCCATTGATGGACCACCAGGGTGGGAAATACGTTTTGCATAGTATTAGATGGGCTAAAGAGTCTGCATTTAGAGTTGAGTTAAGTATATGTAGTGATGATTTAATACTGAAATTGCACACATTCAGCCCAGTAGTCAGACCTTAGACATATCTCTAGAATTAATAGTAACATGAGAGTTACACATATGGGGCAGAGTGTGTCTAAAACAGAGCCATGTCTCCACCTTTGATTTGAAGAAATCAAATAACCTATTAATTAACCTCATCTCTGACTTTTCTATTCAAGTCAAATCTGGCAACAATAAAGGCATGAACTATGCACAGGTGATTGGCATAATCTGTCAAGGGGTGGGATATATTAGGCAGCAAGTGAACAGTCAGTTCTCCAAGTTGTTGTGTTGGAAGTAGAAAAAATGGGCAAGTGTAAGTATGACTTTGACAAGGGCCAAACTGTGATGGATAGACGACTGGGTCAGAGCATCTCCAAAATGTCAGGTCTTCTGGGGAGTTCCCGGTATGCAGTAGTTAGTTCCTACCAAAAGTGGTCCAAGGAAGGACAACCAGTGAATCAGTGACAGGGTCATGGGCCCCCAAGCCTCATTGATGCGTGCAGTGAAAGAACGCTAGCCTCTGGTTCGATTCTACAGAAAAGGTACTGTTTAATTAAAATAACTTTTTAAAAGTTTAATGCTGGTTATGATAGAAAGGCATCAGCACACACAGTGCATTACATTTTGGAGCCGCAGACCAGTCAGAGTACCCATGCTGACCGCTGCAAGTACCTACAATGGGCATGTGAGAATCAGAACTGGACCATGGAGCAATGGAAGAAGGTTAGATATATAGTGTGTGTTAAAATAATAATAATGAAAGAAGATGCAACATGATAGGAATTTTAAACTTTACACTGGGTGTGAGGTGGAAGTGTACATTGTATGAGATACAGGGCATCAAAGTAACTAATCCACCAACCGGCATGTTTTTGAGAGTTGGGAGGAAATCAGAGAACCCAGAGGAAACACACATGGACAAACAGATATTCACAGAATCTCCCCACAGACAGTAACCTTAGTTCAGGATGAAACCCAAGAACCTGGAGCTGTGAGGCAGAAATGCTACAGTACCTACTTTCCCATTAGAACTTATACATATTTTTTTTCAACATATAACTCTCTTAAGTAATATTCAGGCACTTGCTCATCTTTACTATGTCCAAAATGAGTTTCTGCTCTAAATGCCCTCGACTCAGCAGTGCACACTTGTTCAGGTGTCAAATCTGAAATGCACTCTATGTGAGACTTCTGCTACCTCTACACTTAGCTCAGGCTGTCAAGATGACAAATCACAGGACATAACTTTTCAATCAGAACTTGTTATAAGATTTTTTTTTAAGTGTTGTAAGGAATCAAAAGTTTCTAAAGTCCCACACATCCTCTCTCTCCTGTCTAAGGATGTTCTTGAATTGTCTATCATGCCCTTAATTAAACCTGGTTTCGTTCTGACTCATGTCCAAGTCCAATTAAAAAAGAGTCAAAATTTCTGGCTCCACATAACTTCATCATCAGAGCAAAATTTGCTCTAGTAATTATTGTGCCCTGTTTACCAAGGGATGCAATTAAAGCTTTGCTGTTTTTGTAACTGTAGGATTTCTAGCCCTCAGGCAGTTATTGTCATCACAGACAGACCCAACGCGCACTTGCTTGTCTTCGCTCGTGGTAACCTTTACCTGTCTTTCCTGTCTAAAATAATCGTCTCATTATTGTCGCTATCAGGGACAGCTTTCAGACCTAACGTTAATCATTCATGCAAATTCACATGAATTCTGCCTTGACCTTTTGCCCAAGCACGCCACATGCAAATCCAACTCATTTCCTTTCTTATTGCTTACCAATGTAGAATCATAATCCAATATTAAAGTGTACAGAAATAGGGGGTGTATCTGTCCATTTTAGATGATTTGATCTTCTATTTGAAATGTTTTCCATCCCCCTACCTCTTTCATTGTGACTGACAGACACAGTGACCACTCCTCCTTCACTGAAACTAATTGTCACAAAGACCATGCCTCCTTTGCCATGTCTGATAGTCATAAAAGCAACACTTCATTTTAACTAACAAGCAAAGAACACATGTGCCTCCTTTACTGGGACTAACAAGTACAGAGACCACACCTCCTTTACTGGGACTAACACACCTTCGGCACGGGAAATGCCAAGCACAAAAGCCACAACATGCCATGTCCCCTTCACTGGGACTAACATAAACAAATACCACACCTTATTTGTAGAGATGTACCAATACTAAATTTCTCAGCCGATATCTTTAACCGATTATTCAGAGTGATATTGGCCGATACTGATAACTGATACCGATAATTCTGCCGTTTATACTTTCTTTTAAAATAATAATAATTCATTCCACAATTCTGAAGGAAATGTAAATAAAGAACTCTAGAACTGACAATCACAGAGGCCAAGCCTCCTTCACTGGAAATGACAAGGACAGAGACCATGCCCCTCTCCCTAGGACTAACACACTCTTTCACTGCCATTGATAGTCCAGTGAAAGATGTGTGGCCTCTGTGATTGACAGACACAGAGGCCGTCCCTCCTTTACTGAGATTAACAAGCAAAGAAAATGATTACATTTTTAAATAATGCTAGGATTGTAATGAAGAGAATGGGGGGGGGGGGGGGGGGGGTGTCAGACTAGGAGAGACATATGGACCATTCAGTCATTATTACTGAACAACTTTTTCACCATTCTGAATCTTTGCTTCAGTGTTCTACTCAGACATTTCTGCAACTCTCGCCTAACGAGCAGGTAGACGTGGCAGACAAATCATCTATTTGCAGCACATTAAGAGTGGCACTGCTCCTTCACTCCTCCCCTCCTGTCACTCCTTTCTGCACACTCTTCGTCCTTAATGATACATTGTCACGATCAGCACTCGGAATGGGAATTGCGTGGCTCGGGACCGACTGGTGCCTAGTTATAAAAAAAAAACACTCTGTGTGGGAAATTTAATTCATTTATAAAGTGTTAATTCTGTTATGTTTTCTAAAAAAAAAAAAAAAAAAAAAAAAAAAAGAGTAATGGGGACATGTGGAGCTTTGGAGATTGCGATGTCAGGGAGATGAATGTTGTTCACTAACTTGAGCTTGTCATTTTTGCAGCTATAATTGGTCACATTACTGTATGCATGATTGGCCATGACAAGGAAATAAAATATTCACCCTCAGGAATATCACAGATTATACAGCAGTTTTACCTGCACTTATTTGGCTGAGATGATCGCTCAGCAGTTACATTTTTAACAACCTAGAGTCGAGCTTGGCTTAATGAATTTTCGCCAATATTCTTGGAGACCAGACGGCCTCCTTATGATTCAAGCACCCGTCATCGGCGTACACAGAAATGTTCGATCAACATGACACGATCGATCGGCACCGTTTATATAAGCGGCCCGTGCATCCAGCCATATCAGATTGCTAATCAGTCTTGCTGAGGATAATTTCACTCCCTGCATTTACACGCCTTGATTACATGGCCGTACACAGCTAACATGCAATCTCTCTCTCTCTCTCTGTCTCTTTCAGGTTCTGTCATTTCATTCAACATTGAGACAAGTGAAAGAACTTTAAAAACATCAATGTCTGTTCACAAATAGCTCCAGAAAGCAAAAGAGCTTGAAAGTGTTGAAAAATCCTGCGTGTGATTTTCTTTCTTTCACGATTTTGTTCCAAAGGTCCAACACAAAGAGTGTTTAAAAGAAGAGAAGCAAAGACTGAAAAGAAAAGCAGCGTCAATTTGCGACTGTGCCACCGTACGACCTCAACAGGTGCGGCGACAATAGCGCCTCTCCGTTAAGAGCCCCGAGACACAATGCGATCTCGACGTGTACTGCTGGTTTCCGCAACAAATTCGGCGCCGCAGACAGTGATAATTGAAAGCGACAGCAGGCGATCACAATGACTCGTCAAATAACAACAATCCTAACCCGGTAATCTTGCTAGGTAAACAGAATTAGCCGCCTGACACCCGCCACCATTTTGCCATTTTGTTTCCGCAATTTTCACATGCTCAGAACAAGGGAGAGACGAGAAGGAATCTTTTTCAAAGAAGTAAGTCAACGAGTGCAGTTGGTGTGCTTTAAAGCTGTGCATTTTTCGCAGAAGGACCACTTAAGTCACTCTTTCTGTATCACTTCCTGTTTCCCCACTGACTTTGTGCCAGTTAGAGGATTGTGATCACCAGGTGGCTGTGTTTAATCCGCAGGGTGACACATCATGAGTTCACGAGTGGAACGAAAACACAGAGCTATTGAATCTTTATTTATTTTGCTCATTAAGATCTCAGAAAGTGCAAGGCTTCCTTTGAATTTTGAACAGGATGATCGGTGTAAATTGTTATTATTTTGTCTTCTGAGAAACATGTCAATATCTTATGTAGTTTCTGAAGCCGTACTAACGGGGGAAAAAAGATTTTTTAACTAAATAATAACAATTTACACAGATCATGCTGATCAAAAGTTTACACCCCCTGGCTCTTAATGTATTGTGTTGCCTTCTTGAGAATCAGTGAATGTTTGCATCTTTTGTACTAGTTGTGTATGGGTCCCTCAGTTGTGCTCGGTGTGAAAAGATGGATCTGAACATCTTATAGTCACTGCTGGAAAAGGATCAAATATGCAGAAGATGCTGGAAAAGCAAAGAATGTGCAGTACCTGGAGGATTTTTCTGAGGAACAGTGGGCAGTTTAACTGCTCAGGACAAACAAGGGACTCATGAACAACTTTCACAAAACATTAACACAGTCGTTGATCATCCAGGTAACAACACACAGTATTAGTAATCAAGCGTACAGTGGCGGTCGGAAGTTTACATACACTCATCATGGACATGAATGTCATGGCAATATTGGGCTTTCAATAACTTCTTTGAACTTTTCTTTTTTCTGGGGCAGAATGATTGTATAATCTTTAATGGGAAAAAAAAGGAATTTGGTTCACATGTTCTGTAATCAACACAGGACCAAAAATATACATATAAACATTTAGATTATTAATTCAGTGGTGCTGAAAGTTCCAAAATATCCTATAATTTGCCAAGACCAAGGCCTCTTAATTTCCTGTTAGTGATCATGATTGACTACAGCTGGCAGCTTCTCTGTGCCAACATAAAAAGGGTTTGTTTGACAGCACTCACTGGATTGACCAACACACAGTACTGTGGGAAAGTCCATGGAGCACAGTGCAGATCTGAAAAAGATGGTGGATTTACACTAGTCAGGAATGTCTCTTGGAGCCATTTCTAAACTTGTACGTAAGTACAAGTTATTGGGAAGTGTAGCCACTTTGCTAAGGTCTGGAAGAAGACCCAAACTGTCACCCTCAGGTGAGAGGAAACTGCTTCGTATGGTCAGGAAAAACCCAGGAACCACCAAGGCCTGCCATGAACTGGAAACTGCTGGAACATCAGTGCCACTGTCTACAGTCGAGCATGTTTTACATCGCCATGGACTGAAAGGCTGCCATCCAAGAAAGAAGCCCCTGCTCTAAAATCGACACCTTCAGGCCTATGTAAAGTTTGCAGCTGATCAGATGAACAAAGAAAAAGCCTTCTGGAGGAAAGTTTTATGGTCAGATGAGACAAAGATTGAATTGTTTGGCCACAATGACCAGGGGTATGTTTGGAGGAGTAAAGAACACTATACCAACTGTTAAGCATGGTGGTGGTAGCATTATGCTCTGGGGCTGTTTTGCTGCCAGTGGAACTGGTGCATTGCACAAAGTGGATGGAATAATGAAGAAGGAGGACTACCTTTTCAGCATAATCTATGGCTGTGCAAAAATATTAATACAGCTTACTATCGCCGTAATTTATCGATATTCCAACCTATAGTATCAATATTTTTTAAACAATCATGTTTTAAACAGATTTAAAATGACGTTAAAATTTCTTCAAAACCCTCTGTTTCAAATGACCTACTCCGATCCTGTAGATGTCGCTGACTTGCTGTCTACAAAGCTAACAGTTGCCCGTCATATACATATGGCCAATGTCTCAGAAGTAAGCGGGAGTTCCCGATTAATATACGAGTGCTTTCAGCGCCGACGTGTAGGTGCACTTTGGTTTTAAAAATACGTAAGGGAGTAATGCATTAGATAAAAACATATGCCGTTTGTAAGCTTTGCCAGGCTACAGTAAAATATTCAAGAAACACAACCAACTGGCATTATCACTTAACAAGACACAACACAGATGAAATGGCAGCACTACGACCTCAGCCGAAACCTGTTGATTCAAACTTACTAAGGGACATTCAACTAAATATTAGGTGTGCTGTATTTTTGAACCTGTATGTATAATTTTGACCTTGTGTTGACTACAGAAACCCCCAAATAAATTAAAACAAATTCTTGTTTTTGTTTTTTTTTATTAAAGATGTATGTTGTACAATCATTCTTTCCCAGAAAAAGAACAGTTCGAAGAAATTATTGAAAGTCCAATATTGCCCTGACATTCATGTTCATGATGAGTGTATGTAAACTTCCGACCGCAACTGTATGTAAACTTCTGAACTGGTTCCTTTGTGTAAATTCAGTTAGTATTATTTCTTGGGGTCTATATGTAAACATCTGTTATGTGTAATAACAAATTCAGGGAGGTACTAAAAAAAAAGAAGCAATTTTAATGATCCCTCTGTTTTTAAATTGTTAACATTTTGCATATATAAAGGCGTATGTAAACTTATCACCTCATTTGTATGTATTTTTATTTTTTTTAAATGTTTTTTAAAAAGTACTAAAATTCGTCTGGATACCAGCAGCAGGAGATATTCATTTTTTCATTTCATATTCTATGAACAAAGATTCTGATTTTGAGATGACGAACGTGTCGTCTTTTTATCTTTTTTTTTTTTTGCAGGTCTGATTATTCTGATCACACACGCGAGCGCAGTCACGCAGGAATGACTCGGCCGTGCGACTCTTCTTAGCTGTGAATCACGACTCTTCTTCTCTTTCTGGAGAAATACTCTGGCATTTTGGCTGCTACTTTTATTATTTATGCTGTGCATTCAGTTCATCACTCTGCAGCCTGGCCAAGTGTTGTTTTGTTGTTTTATTACTGACATGGATAGACGGAAAGGTTTTTTTAAATGAACCATTCTTAATTGTTGCAGGTTTTGTGATGGGAACGATGCTTCTGCACAGAAACAGCTGTTGCTCCTGTGTGTGTGTGTGTGTGTGTGTGTGTGTGTGTGTGTGTGTGTGAGAGAGAGAGAGAGAGAGTGAGAGAGAGAGAGAGAGAGAGAGAGAGTACAGAGAATATGAGAGCATATCTCACCTTGTGGTGCATTCCTGCTCCAATTTGGCAGAATTTTAATGAACGATATAACTACTGTTTCGAAAGATGGTGCTGTGCAAGGGTGAAAATTGCACATGGTCCAGTTCATTATTGTATTTGTCTATATATTGCACTAAATATACAGTGTACATATTAAAATATACTATAGAGATCAAAAGTCTTGGTTCACTACCAGGAATGTTTGAATCAATTATCAAAAAGTAATATACTTGTATCATATCTCTCAAGCAAGTAGTGATTTTTTTCACTACTATAAGTCCAAAAAAAGTGTTTACTTATTGATTAAGAGCAATAATAAATGATGAATCATGGTAGGACGCATTGGTCAGATTTTTTGTTTTTTTATCTTAAGGCAAAATCCAATATCACAGTCCAAAGGTCGAAAAAAATCCACTTGCAAAACTTTGAGTGATGGCAGAAAAGTAGAAGGGGCTAAATCAGGTGAAAAAAAACCATTGAGAAGCTTTGGCTTACAAGGACAAGATTTTCCACAGAGACATTTCTAATTGAGGACTAATAAAGACTCATGAGGAAAGAATGGTGATCAGGTGGAGGCTGTATTCAGCCAGTCGATGACACTGGGTGTAATGGACAACTCATTGAGGAGGATAGTGTGGTCAGACAGCATGGCAAATGATTCATTTTAGACAAGTGTCTTGAAGAGTCTTCTATGCACCGGGCAAGTTTATTGCAGTTTCATTGGGAAAGTGTGTCTTCTATGCAGATTAGTGGGACTTATACCATTTAGCATGATTCGTTTATTCAGCATGCCTGGTTATATAAAGAACACATGGCTGTCTACTGTTTAGAAAGCTGCCTATACGCTGCAATGGCCTCATGCAGATAAGCATGATTGTGCTTGCTTAAGATATGCTTTTGATTCTCTATCCTTTCCTCACATACCTCTTTCATTTTTCTCTTGTGAAGCTAATAAGTATAATGCAGCTTCTTGTTACTGAGAAAGACCTCTGTCCTGAGGATTTTGCCGTGCCGAGAAATGTAAACATAAATGTGTAGCTTCCTTTCATTAATTTCCCTTCACTGGAACTAAGAGGCCCAAACCTTTTCCAGCATAAAAGTGACCCCTTGCACAAGACGAGCTCCATGAACACATGGTTTGATAAAGTTGGAGTGGAAGAACTCGAGTGTCCTCCACAGAACCCTCACCTCCCACCTCACTGAACAACTTTGGGATGAACTGACTGCCCCCACACTTCTTCACCCAACATCAGTACCTGATCTTACTAATGCTCTTGTGACTGAATGAGCACAAATCCCCACAGCCATGCTCAAAAATTTAGTGGAAAGCCTTCCCACAAGAGTGGAGGTTATTATAAGAGCAAAGCACGGACTAAATCTAGAATGGGATGTAACCAAGCACATATGAATTTGATGGTATGCTGTCTTTCAAACCTTTGGCCATATAGTGTATACTTGTTATTCAACACTAATTAGAGAATTCAGCAGCATTGTAGAATAAATTGTGTGTGCTGTGATGTCTCATTTGATTCATAGGTGAGAGTAATTCATTAATGCAGGATCAGCTGCTTTTCTTTTTCTCTTTTCAATTGGACAACTGTCAAACTGCAGTCACCTGGCAACCACGCCATAAGAAACCCTCGAGTCGGGCTGCGATTTTTATTTTCAGTTCATTTTCGCAATCTGCTAAAGCAGATGTGAGCTGTGGAAAATGTCTGGCCAGAGGAAGTGAGCTCTGTCAGGCGTGTTAATCAGAAAAGCCCAGGTTTCGTCCCAAAAAATTCTGCTCGACGATATCTCAAAGACCATTTGTTTAGGTTGTGACTGCTTTTTGTTTGGAGTCCAACATTCAAAGTTCAGCTTGTACACTTTTTTTCTTTTTTTTTTTTTTCTCTGAAAGTCATCTGAATTTACAGGCCCATCTGGTGTATGACTCATATTTACTAATATGCCTGCTACTTATGTCTCACAAAAATGTTGACTTTATAGTTGTTTAGCATTGTATTTTCTTTAGTCATGGTTAGAACACAAAAATTTCACCAGCCTCTGAATCTTCAACATTTTTGGTTTGTCTAGAACCTCTCATTTGTTTTAATACAATAAACTGCTTTGTGTTTGATAAAATGCTTAAAAGTCATTGTTGCAACATAATCGGACTTTCTTTTTTTTTTAAATCATGCCGCCACTTATGTTGGAGTTCCCCCAATTCCTAAAGCATAAAACCTGATTTAGGTTTTGGTTTAATTAAGCTGATTTATTTTAATGTTCAAGTCTTAATCCTACACCCTGAAGAGGTATACAGTACATGAACATATTTGGGGTGTTTGCAAGAATGCCGAGCCTATGGGTTTATCACTTGTAGACTTTATGCGACCCTGGTCACCCAGTCATGAGCGCTTGCTGTATACATGAAGCTTCAATCAAACCCATCTACACTTTCCCAAGATTTGTGCATCTCTTTTCTGAATACCTAAAGTGGAAAAAATTCTACAATTTAATTCTTCCAAAGCTTTCAGAGCATCAGGAAACCATTTCAGAAAGGGCACAAGGACATAAGGTAAATCTGAATCTGAAACTTCCTACATGGCCGCAAAGATCCACAGCGATTTGCCAATAGTGACCATGCTACTGTGTTGCACTACTAGATTTAAAATAGCAGACAGTGTTTGGACATAAAGAAGATTTCCATAATTTGTGTGGGGAGAAAACCACATAAACTGCTTGGTTAGAGTAGAATTGATAAACATTACAGAGTTTAATTATTTTATCATCTTAACTGACAAAATTAAACACAAGGAAATGGAATAATGCTTATTTTCCTTACTGAAGCCCTTCAATAAGGACTGAAACACTTATAGGCATGCTGTTACAGGAATATAATCAATAATCAATCAAAGGGTGGTGAGTTGTGGCCTTAAAAGAAGTGAAATAACTGTTACCATGCTGAAGTGAATTATACCACAGCAATATATCAATTATTAATTTATTAATGAATGTCACATCATACTTTTTAACCATTTTTAATGTTATGGTACATTTGTGAAACAAGTTAGTTCCTGTTATCACTAGTGTCTTGCTTTTTCCCCCTCAATCTTTTGAAGTTAATAAAACAAAACAACAACAACATCAACAACCCAAAAAAAACAGAGCACATACACTGATCCTAGATAGATAGATCGATCCTAGGAAAATTACAGACGGTTACAAAGTGCTGAAAGTGGAGACTCCTTCCATAAATGCCTCCTTACAGAAATCGTCACCATATCAACATTTTTCTTTGTTAAAATGTGTTTTTTTCTTCTTCTTCTTCTTCTTCTTCTTCTTCTTTTATTAGTATTATTATTATTATTATTATTATTATTATTATTATTATTGGAGTAAACGTGATTTGCTGCTGACGTTTTGCTCTAAACAAGTTCTGAGTACAGAGTAATATAAAACAGCCTTAAATCACATAATAGCCCACCACTCACGTCTACAATTTATTCCGAACATGCTTCGAAATAACTTTTTCCCATTAGATGGAGTGATTGTGTATTATCTTTGCCTTTCCCCAGATTACAGATTACATTAGAACAGGAATTGCAAGATCCTCATCTCCGGCAAAACAGACAAGAAATTAAGGTGGGGCTTCAAAATGGTTAATCCTGTTTCCAAGTGGCTTTTACAAAAAAAAAAAAAAAAAAAAAAAAAAATTCCTGACCTCGTACCCTGGCACTACTTTTTTATGTCAAAGGTTGTCTGGTATTAACCAATGCAAAAAAATATGTTACAATTTCTCTCTCAATCATCTTAATATGGTTTCAATTGCCTCAGTAACGATTTCGGTTAAAGGGCACACGTTTCCTGAAGAAAGATAAAACAGTCAAAAGAAATGTTAATATTTAACAACAACAGCATGTCATGCATTTAATCCTCATAAATACTGCACTGTAGATGGGACCTAGTTTACAAACGAATCTAATTAACATTTATCCTTGAAGAGGCATTAGAATGTTCAAAGGAATGCTAATGCCATTTTTGAAAGGGGGGAAAAAAAACTCAGAGCACAAAAAAAGATAGGAGAGATTTGTGGCCTTAATTGCAGAGCAATTTGCAATGACAAAAAGCCATGAGTGTATCAGTGGTCATCAAGTTCCTTCTAACCCGGTCATAAGGGCTGCTTCATCTCCTCTCTCTCCTTTTTATGTGCTCTTTCTCTTTCTCTCATCCACTCCATTTCTTTCTCGTCCCATCTCTCTCTCTCGCTCTCTCACACACACACACAGCTACAGCCTGCTTAGCATCTCATTAGAGCAATACAGGACGCGGCAAATGGAAAATGAAATGGATATGCTTTAAAGTCCTATTAATGGGTTCATGGGAGTCTATGAACACAGCTAATTAAGGTTGCGAGACTCATGCTCACAGTCGGGGAGTGAGAGAGGCAGAGATGTGTACGTTTTCATCAACTGCATTTTTTTCCTAATGGCCCGGATTGGACAAATGTGAAATTTCATAGCTGGAAATCATGAAACAAAAGCCACTTGATTATCCTTTTCTATGCTTCAAATGTATTTTCTCTGTGAATTGTACCATGAAGGGGTAGCATGAGAGTTATATTTTTAAGCTGCTCTAATAGGGATGAACAAGCACTAAGGTTTTGCACATGCTGACTCCTATGAAAAAGACAAATGATTAGAGGTTGATGTTACTGACCATGGTTAGTGTTTTAAGCTTTTCTTTAGCCTTATTAACATATCTCCCTGACAAACTCTATAAGCACACCATTTGATAACAAACTAGACCTTGGAGTAGTTCTGGACAACCAAGTATCATTCTTTGCCCAGGTAGGTAGGTTTCACCTTTGGCACATCAAGAGAATTTGGCAATTTCTCTTGACGGAGGCAGACTCAGGAGCTTGTTCAGTCCATTCTCATCTCAACTATTGCGATTTGTATCTAGCAAATTCTGTCACCCCCAATGTACCATAATCCTCCCCTGAATTCACACAGCATCAGTTTTGAGTAGTGATGCTTGCCTACGAAACCCCCACATACCAGAAGGCAGTTATCAAACCCATTCTGTTCCAGATTTCTTTTGAGAAACAGGAATGGCTCAATGGAACCACAATCTCAAGAGAGAAGGCAGACAAGCCTTAAGATTTTTCTCTGTCCTAGCACCAAGCTGGTGGAAATTCCTTCCCCTGACTGTCCAAACACCTCAGTCACTGGCTTTCTTTAAACAACGACTCATTAACTCTTCACTATGGGTCACTATGATTACCTGCACAGTTTTCTTTGAGCAAATCCAGTAATCTTGGAGAGAGTCCATACTGGAAGTTGGAATACCCATAGACATTGCCATCAGTGACAAATCCATACTTGAGGTACAAGTGGATGACGTCAAAACCAGAAAACACTAGAGGAGGGGTCTTGGCATTTACCTATAAAACACTGGTACGGCTGCCAAACAAGAATCAGCCACAAGTGATTCCATTTGTTTGTTTATTTGGCCTTGGTCTTCAAATGACTATTTGGTTAAGATTGAAGCCTCTTGCCCTGGAGCAACTGTCATGGTGTCCTTGATGAGACAAAGTTCTGGACACTTAGTTAGAGAAAAAAAGTAATATAGAGGAACATCAACAAAGTACAAATTTAGACTTTTTGCCATTGTTTGCACTCTGGTGCACTCTGGTATTTCTGACAGTATAGGAAACTACAGCTAGGAGCTGTGATAAGGAAACAAGGAAATAAGAAAAATAGGCAAATAATTGAAAAATGGCAGACTGTTCATTCTTTCGTTCCTCTTCAGTAACTAGTTACGGGGCATGAGGGATCCAGAGACTATTCTGGGCATGAGGCAGGAATACACCCTAGATGGGATGCAGTCCATGGCAAGGCACCATGCACACACATTTGCATCTAGGGGCAATTTAGAGTAGCCCATTCATCAACTCATGTTTTTGGAAAGTGGAAGGAAACTAGAGAACCTGGAGGAAACCCATATGGACACGGGTAAACCATGTACAGCTCTGCACAATAACCCGAGCTCAGGATCAAACTAGAGGTGGAAACAGGGAAAAAGATGTTTTCATGAAAATAAAAGAACAAAACAGCTTTCGTGTAACTGGGCACCATCACAAAGTCTCGACTTTAGGCCATCTTTGTAGTTCCACTACCAGGGGGAATTGCAATATGGTCCATATGATGCATTTTGATGTGGACTAATTAATAAAGGACCAAGACTTCAGAATCCCTTTGTAACTCTTTCAACATTTAAATGTTACCCTTTCTTTTTTTTTAAAAAAAAGGCAGATCAGGCCACACTTGCTCTTTTTACACTAGGTTCCTCTTTTTCAAGAGATCATTATCGTGGACATTTACGCATTTTCCTTCAATGTCCTTATCAGCATGTGATATTGTACTTTCACATGCTGTGCATGCTGTGCATGCTGTTTATAAATTAAAAATGTTCTTTAATAAATACTGTTATTTAGATTAATTAATATCAGGTCACATTTATCCATGCAGAAACCCATGTAATTCCATTGGCCCTTGGCTGAAAGCATCATTTGCTGCAATAAACTGCTCGGCCACAATTATTCCTGCCTAGGGATTAAAAAATGAATATTATGTGCCGCTAATTTACAGTCAGTGTACTCCATTGCCTCATTTAATTGTCGGCCATAATGCAGACGTTTATATTTCTGCAGGATGGTGAGAATAACCTGGTTGTACTAGTGATGCACTGTCTGTTTAGAAAAAAATAAAGTGATGGAGCGTATAACTGTGGTCTAGACACGGATAATTAAAGCTGCATTTTTGTGATATTTAAACAGGCAAAAATGACAGAACAGTAGATGTGTGTCAATAGCTGGCAGCAAGTGTTTACCTCTTCCTGTTGATTGTATGAGCTTTTAAACAAGTCTGACCCCAATCAGACTCCCATCATGCACTCCTAAAAATGTCATCACTGTTTATGTTGACAGACATTACAGCCACACTGAACAGAGGCAATCAATGTCATGGTGGTCATATAATTCTTTGGTAGTCAATAAATCTTTACAAAAGAAAATACCTACCACTGAACAATGGCTTGTGGAAACCTGCTAGCATTGTCATTAATCATTTGACAAACATTTCTGAGTATAGTATTTAGCCAAAAATACTGAATGTAAAGTTTCATATTTACAGTATAGGATTTCACAGAGTCTTTTTTGTGATCGTTGTGGCCAAAAAATGCTTGATTTTGCTGCGGCTTTTTAAAAAAAAAAAAAAAAAAACGTCTTTTGTTGCGGAAATCTACTTGAATTGGTGAAATTGCAGTTGCTCAAAACTGTTGTCTTTCGCACTGATGTTTGTTGTTAAATGAAACCTTTAATCATGTTTGCCACATGTGAACCGAACAGGGTTTTGGCTGAATGCACGTTGTGATGACGTCATATGACACATCTTGGCCCATATCTGCCGAAAATCTGTGGTAATTTGTAAAAATTGCAAGCCCCTCAGAATATTGCAGAGTTTGCTTGATTTTGCTTTCATTTATGCAATCACAGATCGCAAAATCCTGGAGTGACTGACTGTGCCTCTTTCAGTCAAGGCATGTTTGCTCTCCAATGTTTTCTTCTGTATTTATTTTTTTTTACCTGGAGCCAAGAAGCTAATGTAACTAAACTTTGTCGTGTAGCTAAACACTGTAGCTAAATACTGTAAACACTGAGGCGGCCATCTTGGAATCTAATAATAATTTTTTACAATTAAAAAAAAAAAAGAGATTAGGTAGCCTAATAAGTAAGAAATAAAACACTTCAGGATCATTGATGAAGTAATTTATTTTCCTGTAACAGCATGTCCTGCATGTTCTTATACCACAGCAACTTGCCAACAATTATATTTTTGTATTAACCCTACTGTTATGTTCGCACATCAGTTACATCATTGGTGTATGCGGCTCTGTTTTGACCCTGTATGGATAAATGACTTCAAAACAATCCTGAAATGTATTTTATTCTACATTTTCATTTAATTCTACTTACCAACTACTCAACTCACCCATCAACAACTTAGAGATTTACTAATTTTATTGTATTTTACTGTCCTTAATCACCTTATTTGACTTACATTAGGCCATTTGTTTTCATTACAAGACACATTTTGGAGCATTTTATGGGTTTCAATTCCTATTCTGGATGTAGAAGCCATATATTCTATTTGATGACCTCTTTCTAGCATGTGTGTCCCTCGCAGGAATTTCATGACTTTGCATTATGAATAAATTCACAACTTTTTATGTTATAGGTCAAAATTGACCCATATACACTATATGGCCAAATGTTTGTAGACACCTGACCATCACATCTTTTTTAACATCCCATTCCATATTTAGCCCCCGCCTTGTTGTTATAATAATCTCAATTCTGGGAAGGCTTTCCACTAGATTTTGCAGCATGGCTGTAGGGATTTGTGATCATTCCACCACAAGAGCATTAGTGAGGTCAGAAACTGGAAAGCACAAATTCCTCTGTCCTGCAGACTTTCTTGTAACTGTTACAAACCGATGACACTGGCGACTCCTTCCATAAAGATTAAATAAAGGTTTCCTTACAGAAAACACATTTTAATCTGTTTATTATTAGGTTTAGATTATGTGAAGCGCTCGCCATACAAGCCCCTGTGAATGAACTGTTGCTACAGAAACTGTAGTGTATTAAAATGGTTGCATTAATATATATTGGTAACTTCTGTCAGAGTTACCATTAAAGAAAAGTATTCGACACCTTTGGACAAATTGGAATCAAGAATTCGACAGCACTGGTATTATTGTACATACTGGATGAAGTACACCTCTGTTAATCCCCTTAGCTACATGAGCTTTACAAAACTAAAGTAGCAACCTTAAGACTTGGCTGATCGATTACATTTGGGGAAAGAGAGAAAGAAAATTGTGCTAATTAGATTTTTGTCATTGTTTTTGTTGTTGAACCACTCCTTTAAAGTGCAACCTCAGTTTCGCATTGACAGCTTTCAGCATCCTGTTGTGTCTCCAAAAAGAACTGTATGCATCACATTGAGCATTTGGCTTGCATTGTGACGACTTTCAGGATGTCCGAGACCTTGATTGATTCAGTCTATCGATTGCACGGCAGCCGCTAAAGTGGTGCGAGAGGACTGTTCGTCAGCGCGAGACAGAAACAAACAGCATGGCCCCGCGGAGGCCTGCTCCTCTGCTCTTCTAAATGAGATCCATTACAATAGACTTGAGTAAGTGTATGAGGGGGGAAGTGGGGGAGGGGAATAAATAAGACCAAATGCATTAATGCACTTGATACACAGCCTTTTTTTTTTTGCTAAGCTGTTTAAGTGATTAATTGTTTGTATTACCCAACATCAGATCAACATTTCTAATTTCTGACCATGCTAATTACATTTTTTTTCTACTTTTGTTCAAGGGACGATGAAGAACCCAATTTGATTGTGCAAAATGACTCCAGAGGCGCCGTAATTTGATATAGGATACGTGGAAATTGGCTTCGTCTGAAACATTTGCCACTACGGCAAACAATTAAACAGGCACACCAGTAGGGAGAGACTAATGAGCTTTATATGGTGAAAAGGGGCTCTGTAGAGAAGGGCTTTATCATTAGGACAGCATTGTTTGACCCTAGCTGTGATGGCCCAGTCTGATATACAGGCATGCGTGGCTTATAAAGCTATGGTCCTTCCTTCCTGGCACAAAGAAACCGAAAGTTTATAAAAGAAAAAACTAAATGTTGGATGGTTTAAAACAAAACCCATCATTTTTTTAAATAACCTAATAGTGAATAGTAACATTTGTGTTTATTATAGTTATCAAGAAATTACTTTCTAGCATGTTATTACAGCTTTATTAGACATTATTACAATTTATATAAAAGGCCTACAAGGAATCCAAACCAACTTACTAAGAATTCTGAGTGCAGTTCAAATGACGGGTTGAATACTGAATGTGGGCTTTTTTTTTTGTTTTGCTTTTGTTTGTTTCACCCCTGAGGTGCACTGCTGTGTTTTCCCTGGTAGCCTTAAACAAAATTAGCTGCTCTGTTATTTAAAGAAATTCCACTAATCTGCAAAACCCCAACATGACAATCTTGAGGACCTTTCCAAAAATTAGAATTAGCCTGTAATGGTGGGATGATTACTGTGTTTATCTTCTTGCATGTCGCCTTTTAAAGTCCCCCCGCCCCCAGCGATCCCCATCTCCGCAGCTGAATTTCCCTAAATACAATAGCGCCTCTAATTGTAATCACTGTGTTTCTCATCTGCAGCATGAAAGGGCATTAACAGACAAAGATGTCCCTTGCTGACTTCTCACTTTTAATTAATTGTGTTATAGAAGAGTTGTATCAATGCAGGTCAAATACCTATAATCAGATGATGTGAGAGTGAGAGTTTATTTCTACTTTATTTACAGAATATTTAGAGACCCGAGCACTGAAAAAAGTGGAATCCTATTGTATTTGCTAGAATTTTTATTTCTTCATTTTTCCGCCCTTCTGCCCTAAAACAAATTGTGCAGATCAGACCTTAAGTTGTAGAGATGTGAAACTTTCCAAATAAGTACTCAGGCCACTAGATAGGCCCAATCTGACTGATGGTATCACTATAGTGCAGTGTTTTTGGTTCTGCCAAACAAACAGCCTCAAGAACCTTTTTAGCTCGACCCACTTAAATTTTGAAGTAATTTGCATAATTAGAAACCGATTTTTACAAACTACTCCCATTTTATAGGTCCCAAATTAATCCATAAATTTAGCTCCGAAACACAATGACTGACAAGCATTATAGATTATTTGGTTACACAACCATGTTATAACCATTAAAAGGAGCTCTTCTGTAGCTTTCAAACACCAGACTCATGCTGTTATGATCTACGGTGCCCGAGAATGAAGAAGAAATCAGAAGAGCGAGTAAACCGGGCATTTTAGCCGACACTGGAGCTCTATTTCCAGTTAAAATAATAAGACATCAAGCTTCTCTATAGAGCTTGTTATGTTTGAATTGATAATTTTCCTCATGTCAGAGACTTTGTTTATTCAATTAATCCTCTTGCATCTCCATTCTTACACACACACATACACACACACACACACACACGGTCTTGGTCTTTAATATGAATAATACAAAATTCTCATTACCTTTACAAACTGCATTCTCAGTTAAAATGCTAGTACTGAGATTATTAGTTATTAAAAGTTATTTGCACTTTTTTGCCAGGTGAACAATATTCTTGGAATTTAGCAAGGATTTCATGAGTTAACACATGTATATAGTTGAACGGTAAAGGTTAGCATGAAGAATGGTGCACTTTTAGCTTTAATTATAACTTCTTTTGTGTGAAATCTAACAAAATCGCCTGGTATGGTTAGAAATCATGATTTTTGCATGATGTGCAAGCAATATATGAGCTAAGCAGCGCTCAAGTGTCTTCATTTGTCTATTTTAAGACTTTCTTCAGGAGTGAGGAAAGCAAAAGGGACAAACACAGCAACTTCGATAAATTGTAAAATCATCTTTAAAATATCTCTTCAGTTAAAATGATTCTTTAACACCTGTCCAACAATAACTGATCCATTTTCTTTCCTTTTCAACCCGTCTCAATTAAAAGCCTCTGCCTTAGCATCTGTGACAGTCATGGCATGACATTTCTCCAAGAAAGAAAGCCAAGCTGGAGGCCTCCATCATGGGAGGTCTCCTAATTAATCCAGCACTCAAAAGTAAAAGAGTTTAAAAAAAAAAAACAAAAAAAAAAACAACAACCTCCAGCTGTCCGTTATTTTCCCACCTCTTCATTCCCATTCTTTTGGAACAGGTATAGGGGTGAAAATGGCTTTTATTTCTTTCATAATCTTCTCCTGGTGTCTGGCTTATCCATATTTCATGAAGAATGCTGGATGTAAGCGCCAGGGATTAATCCACTGTAGGATACTTAGTCCCAGATTAAAATCGTTCACTTCACCGCACCACAATTCGCTTCCTATCGATTGCCTGAGGAAAGGAGTGTAGGAAGTTGCAATTCGGGAGCTTTTTATATATTATATATTATATATATATATATATTATATATTATATATATATATATATATATATATATTATATATATATATATATATATATATATATATATATATATATATATATATATATATATATATATATAAAAAAAAGGAAAGAAAAGTGTATGTGGGGATTTTTTTTTAATAATTCTATTGTGCCCTCATAACTTTGTGACTTTCCACATAGGGTTCGCATAAATCAAATATTTACGTCGGGGTCATGTTAAAGAGCAAACATTATCGCTCTGATCTGGCTGTCGTCCACAAACCAAAAAAAAAACAAAACAACAACAACAAAAAAACTCAGCACATACATGAGTTACGAGTGTGCTAAAGCAGATAAATCATTCACCTTCTCAAATCTCCCTCCTGTGCAACTTGGAATGCAACCAACCTTCCGCTTCAAGTCTTCCCAGCTGCCAATTACAGATGGCTGAAAAACGTTTGAGCTGCTCAAACATCCAAGCTCTGAACGAGAGTGACTCTTCCCTGCTGTGTCTACAAGACACAGGACACTAGACATCTACAGGAGCTGACGGCAGGGCGATCTGCGTTCACGTCTCGGAAAACTTCGGAAAAGCACAAAGCACAGGCAAAAAATAAACAACTTTTCATAAACTTGACCTTGCAGATGTGCAGTGCTTCATGAACACAGTATAGGAGGATTCACAGGTCTGTGTGAATAACAATTAAGACTGAACGTTATTCTTCTCAAGTCTTACAGTTAAAATTTACTGTTACAGAGCACTGACACTGGAGACTCCTTCCATAAATGTTAAACATCTCCTTACAGAAAACTTCATATATGCTTTTATTTATTGCAAAAGTAATACATGTCAATTCATTGATTATTAGTTATACAACATAAGTTTCAGTAATTTAGCTGTTACTATAGAAATGATAACACTTTAGAACAAGTGCGTTAACATAAATTGCGATTTTGCAGATTAATCATGAGGTTGTATTATATTGTATCAAGCTAAGCTAATATCAGCTTGACGGCACTGTGGTATTAGCTAATATTAACTAGCTAAAAGACACTGTGAATTTACTAAACATACATGGCCAAAAGTATGTGGACCCTTCACTGGAAGTAAGATGATTTAAGTACTTATATAAAGTGAATTATGTTAAATAATAAATCATATTCTAAATATATATTTAACTTATAAATAGTTATCAAATAAAACTATATATAGATTTATGTGGAAAAAACAACAACTCTATATTGCTTTAAATGTAGCCTAAACTTTTCAAACTGCAATAGAAATAATGTCTAATAACCTTTAGGTTCAATTTTCCCCATATATCAAGTTTAATTTATATTTTGACAGGGTCAGGGCAAAACATGTTCTTCTATGTTTGGTATTGTAGTCATGGTACAGGATTCTTTCAGCTTTCTCCTTTTGTTTTTATTTATATAAAATTGTACAGTATACATGTTTTATTTCTCCATGAGGTGTGTAAACTTTTGCTCTAAAATGTACATGTATTTTTTACATTTACAATTATTATTATTATTATTATTATTATTATTATTATTATTATTATTATTTAGCAAATAACCCACTACACTTCCCTGTGAAGATGACATCCTTAACTTCGAGCTTGGCACTGAGTCAGAAGAGCAGATGGTTGCCTTCCATGGAAGCAAGCTGATAATGAGTTTTCCAGAATCCATTTGCGTTTTTTCCAACTTGGTTTATACTAATAATTGCCTTGTCTTGATTCTTGAGTTTCTGGAGTTGATTGAATTAGTGCACATTGTCCTATCTTATTAGGCTTTGTGCATTTCTATTTAGGGTAAAACACTAAAACAAAAGTCAGAAAATAACACTTGTGGGTAGTTCAGTCAATATTACCGCTTACAGAATAATACATATGCTTCACACGTGATCAAACGAATTTTCAGATATGATTATGTGAACAAAATATGTGAAAAACATGTGAAAGTGCATTCAGATAAATTTACTCAGGTAAAGACCACTATGTGATTACATAGGGAAAGCAATGAATCATGCAAGTCATCACATGTGGGAATAAAACCACATGACCTACTGTGACCTACTGTGAGAAAAATTAACATGTTAAAATAAGCATGTTTAAAATAACACATACCCTAAGTGTTAAAAACACGTCTAAATAAATTAATCATGGGGAAAATCACATACATGTTACTTAGACTGATAACATAACATTACACCCACTGACAAGTGAAGTGAAAAACACTGATTATCTCATTATAACGGCACCTGTCAAAAGGGTGAAGATATATTAAACAGCAAGTGAACAGTCAGTTTTCGAAGTTGTTGTGTTGGAAGCAGGAAAAATTGGCAAGTGTAAGGATCTGAGTGACTTTGACAAGAGCTAAATTGTGATGGCTAGACGACTGGGTCGGTACATCTCCAAAACAGCCGGTCTTGTGGTTTGTTCCCATTTGTTAGTTCATACCAAAAGTAGTCCAAAGAAGGACAACCAATGAACCAGCAACAGGGTCATAGGTGTCCAAGACTCGTTGATGTTCATGAGGACCGAGAGCTAGCTAGTCTGGTCCGATCCAATAGTTGCACTACTGTACATTTTGCTGAGAACGTTAATGCTGGCTATGAGAGAAAAGTGTCAGAACAAGAAGTGCATCACAGCTTGCTGAGTATGGGGCTACGTAGCAACAGATCAGTCAGAGTGCCCATGCTGACAACAGTCCACCACCAAACGCACCTACAATGGACACTCGAGCATCAGAACTGGATCACGGTGCAATGGAAGAAGGTGGCCTGCTCTGCTGAATCACGTTTTATTTTACATCATGTGGACAGTTGGGTGGGTGTGCGTCACTTACCTGGGGAAGTGATGGCACCGAGATGCACTGTGGGAAGAAGTCAAGCTGGCGAAGGAAGTGTGATACTCTGGGCAATGTTCTGCTGGGAAACCTTGGCTCCTGGCATTCATGTGGGTGTTACTTTGACACGTATCACCTACCTAATTATTGTTCCAGTCCAAGTACTCCCCTTTATGGCAACGGTATTCCCTAATGACAGTGACCTCTTTCAGCAGGATAATGTGCCCTCCCACACTGCAAACATTGTTCAGGGATGGTTTGAGGAACATGACAAAGCTGAAGGTGTTGACTTGGCCTCCAAATTCCCCAGATCTCAATCAGATTAAGTATCTGTGGTGTGTGCTGGACAAACAAGTTTGATCCATAGAGACCCCACCTTACAACATACAGGACTTAAAGGATCTTACATTTTGGTGCCAGATACCACAGCACACCTTCAGAGGTCTTGTGGAGTTCAGGCCTCAATGGGTCAGAGCTGTTTTGGCAGCACAAGATGGACCTATACAATGTTAGGCAATGTTATATGGTTTTAATGTTATAGCTGATCTGTGTATATGTGAAAAATGAGCATGTGAAAATAAATGAATCATGAGAAAATCTGTGACATGAAGATAAATCATGGGGGGGGGTCACGTGTAAAATGAAACCACATGCCCTACATGCGAAAATTAAAATGCATGTACATCGTCTGATAATTTGTAAAAAAATGTGTCTAAGAACCACGTGTAAATTTTACACGTACAGTTCATGTGACTTATCTGTAAGGAATGAATTCCCTCTGAAATAAATAAAACCCTGTTTCAGCACTAGGTCATTCTACATTCAATTTAGACATCATAAGGTGTGTCACGTTTGCTTACATATCTCTACAAGGGCCTTATGGACAGAGCATGACTTTAGCAGCAGACTGTTTTTAAAGCTGGTGTTCAATGAAACACTCCACTAAGCTGTGAGCTAGCCACATTAAAACTTGTTCTTGACACCATCTGAGGAAGAGCTCGCGAAGAAAGAGAGATGAGAATGACTTTCCCTGCCTGCGGCCAGGTAATGACGTTAGCTAATTTACTCAAATCAAATTAGCTAGCTGGCTATGCGTACGTGTTTAGCCAGCGGGGATAGTCACCAAATGCTGGTCAAATGTGATTTCTGAAGAATCTCCACCCCTCCCTCCTCCACCTTTGCATATACATTAGCTGATTATACAAATTACATCCGCTTATAATTGAGTAACATGTCAAAACAGGTTTAAAAATCTGTAGAACACAGATTTTCAAAAACATCAGACATGATTTATATGGAGTGGATTGTGGGATAATTAAGACGGGGAATGATAAACACATTCTTAAAGAACAGTCTTGCAAATGAGGGTCTCATATCTTGGCTGCATTCCAAGTCTGCTTTGAAACTAGCCAGCATTTATGATGTTGGCGGCAGAGCAGAGCAGCCTAGGAATGAGACACAACTAAACAAGACATGTTTGTGTAGGGGACTGTGATACTAGGAACCTGTGTTGGGGTGCCATTACTTTTTAGTACATAGATAAAATTAATGTACGGTCCATGGTATAGACTATGGGGGATGACACAATGATGCTATCTGTATCTATTTAGTGCTCATTCATTCATATATATATATATATATATATATATATATATATATATATATATATATATATATATATATATATATATATATATATACACACACATATACATACATACATATAATTTCTTCCCAAGATGCATTATGGGGTCCCAGCACATGTGATACTTTTCTTATAAATAGAATAGTGAAACATTTTGTATGTGTATGTCTATAGTAGGGATATAACCGAATACAATGCGTTCTAAAGACATACAGATACGAATTCAGGGTTTTTTTTTTAAAGGTGTGTACTAGATTGGGATCCAAAAAAGGGCACACAAGCAGGTTTTTAGTTTAATGCTGGTGCAAGTGAGCTGTCATATGAAGCTCGACAGACTTCGTATAAGTAATATATATATATATATATATATATATACATACACATACATACATATACACACACACACACACATATACACAAACGAGAATGTTTTATATTAAGCACTTCAAACAAACTCTTAAGTGTATTAATGTGGCTTGTCGTGTCAGATGCTGCGACAGATGCGTGTGCTTTTTTAAGTGTTCCAGAGGTGTTTCCTTCAGCACAGAAATTACATTTTTACCTTTATATCCTTATCTGTAAATGTTAGAAATTCATACCATTATTTCCATTTTACATAAAGGCTCGTCCTGATAACAAGTGAGTCTCCATTAAACTTCACTGAATGAATTTTCAACAAATGTGTTGTTTGTTGCTATATTTAGAAACTAAGGTGTGTTTTTTTTTGTTTTTTTTTATGAGAGCAGAAATTGTAATGGGGTTATAACATGTAACTGTATATAAATGTAAGAAGTGTCATACATTTACAGAATAAAGTAATGTTACTGTGTTCAGATGAGTGAATGTTTGTGTTACTGCAGAACATTCAGCCTCTTACCAGTTAGCACTTAGTTTGTGCTTTTCTTTTTAGCGTTTTTAATATAGTGATTTAACTTCTGCTTTAAAGCTTGTGAACAGCTTATAAGTTGGTTTTTTCTTGTTGTTGTTTTCAAAATATCATAGCTCACATAGATCAACAAATTTTTCCTAGCCTTCAATTTGCATAATGTAAGGACAACATTGGGCAGAATGTGAAATAACATGTTTTTTCAAAATACAGAAAATAAAAATTGTCCTTTTAATCCAACTAATCGATTAATAATCATATATATTCCCTAATTCATGGAATTTTGAGTGTGCCTCTAAAGAATTGTTGATTTCTTTGCAGATTTAATGAGTTCTCCAGAAGACATCCATATTTGGCATGCAGGTCTACAGGGGGTTTATTTTTAAAAGCAAGCTCTTACCTGTGTAATTCCCCTGATAGTCACTCCACTCACCATGCCATGGCTGCTTCTAATGGAGAACAAAAGCACACAAAAAACATTGTTCCCTAAGCCTCCAGCACACTTCATTTCATAAAAAGAAAAGTGAAAAGGAAGACAGCGATTTCAGACCGCAATAACAATTAATGAATTAAGTGAACCTGAAAGAAAACCGACATGAAATGCGTAATTTCATTATTTCGTACAAAATACACTCTCCATAAAGATATCCTTATTGTTATGCCAAGTCAATTCTAATTATTAGTTTGAGTATGAAAGTTTGGCTCGCTTTTAAGTTTTATTGTCTGAGATAATTGTACGTTCAATAAAACACGACGTTACATTTACAACAATCCCCAACTAATGGCATTTAATCCATTTTAAATGCAGGCTTGGCTTTAGCAGTTGGATTTTCTCATTCGATGGATACAAGATTTGGACTCTTAAAAAAATCCCTCACCTCTGACTTAGCGTCTCTTTATGTGACAGCAGACAAAGTGGCATTTTGTCTTGTATAGCTTAGCGTCCTTCATTTTTCTCCCTACAGAAATGTTTGGGCTTCACTCACCATGATTCACTACACGTACCCACAAAGCTTGATAAACTTTAAGTCACACAAATGTTCTGTCTTCTCTCTGATTGCACTAGATAAATTGATAACCTGAAGCAGAACTCCAAAAACTTCCTAGAATCCTTAGCCTTTAGTCACGTCTCCCTGATGACTTTCAGTCACCTCAATTCAAGTTCACCTGCTTTCTGATTGGCTGCACCTGTTGCTAATTCTCACCTCAACTAGTTTGTCTCTTTGCTAAGTCCTGTTTCCCAGAATCCTCAACCCTTAGCCAGAACCGCTTTCCCCTTGCCTTCCAAGTTCACCTACTTTCACCTATTGGCTGCACCTCTTACCTTAGTCTCACCTCAACTAGTTTGCGTCTTTGCTTATTTCCCAGAATCCTCAACCTATAGCCACACCCACTTCCCCAGTCTTATCCCATCACCTCAATTCAAGTTGGTCTACTTTCTAATTGCCCAGGCATGTTACTAATTCTTACCTTAAATGTTTGTTTCTTCTTTGCTAAGTCTTGTTTACCAGTATTCTCAGCTTCTAGCCACAACTACTTCATTGGTCCCATCTAGTCATCTCTGTTCAAATTCGTCTGCTTTCTCATTGGCCACACCTGTTGCTAAATCTTTGATAAATCACATGATCATAACATGGATGCAGCCTGTACATAAAACCCCTGGAAGTGTTTAAAATGTCATCTTTATTTTATTGTTTTGTGTTTTAAACCGTCTGATGCTTGTTTTCTTTTAGGTTTTGGTGGGAGATGATAGTAATGATCACTTGGTGATCATTGTGTGTGTGTGTGTGTGTGTGTGTGTGTGACCCCCCCCCCACACACACACACACACACACGCACACACCCCAAGGCCCTTCCCCAACAAGAGTTGTTTCAACTGGCACAGTCTGTAAAAATAACTGGCATGACTGATTCGGACAGGACTGAAATACAAGAGTTACTAAAGTAATAATTCTGAGACTTAGCTGTATGGAATCCCATCAATAGCATCTATACTTCGCTAGTGATTAAATTCTAAACTTCATTTTGAAGTGCACAACAGCCAGTCCAATCCTCATTCCTGAAAAAAAGTGATCTCTCCAAGCAATTCTTTCTTAAAAGGTTCAAAAAGAAGCCCTTGACTTTTTGTCATCTTGCTATCCGTATGCTGGATGTTCTGAAGATTTGGAAAGCAATTTTCAGGTATGAATGTAAGCCTTTTCTTCGGTTCACGCAAGGACTCTGGTTCTCTGACTTCAGAAGTCAGTCGTCAAGAGGCTCACTTTGTTTCTGCACTGCAGGGGGGCTGGCTGGTGTATTTTAATGAACAGGTGTTAATTTACTGCTCGAAACACCTCCGGTCTTTGGTCATTACGAGCCTCTGTGCCTCAGAAAATGCCACAATACCTTGCTGTGGTAAAGAACTTGCTGTGTCCATCTTGGGATCCAATTAGGAAAAGATGTGTCACTGCTGGTCTCGGGAGCTGCCTGTCATCTTCGGTTAAAAAAAGAAAAAGAATTTCCTGCAGTCTGTGGCCTGTGCAATGCCTCCGTCAGTCCTGAGCCTGATGACACCACGATTACACCAGAAAATACTTACCGACTGGACAGGCACTCTTCCACTGCATTATAGGGTCCTCCTTTTTTGGGGGGCAATAAAAAATATTTCATTCTATCTCCTTCTACAAGCCCAGTCGCATCATTTGAACCATATTCCGTCTCAATCTACTGCATAAAACTACTGACCTTTATAGCACTCAACACTCCAGTCTATGGTATAATGTGCTATGAGATCCATAAAAGGATTTCTTACAGATTTAGATGTTCCCCCTAAGTCAAAGAGTGATACTGCTGTCGTTCTACTGGATGACTTTACCACCTTGCTTCCTCCAGATTCATCTTCGGATTTTTTCAATTCTACGCAGCTGCCCACAGGGGCGTGGTAATGGGGTGGTGGTGCGGTTTAGGACAATTCTAAGGGCCCTGGTCAGACAGGGGGCCCAGCAGAACCCCATACTTTCCTGTATGATTTTGGTATTTAAATGGCCTCTTTGCACAATAATCTATTAAGAAGCACATAAATGCCCTCAGACTGTGCTAAGTGTGTGCCCCTTTAAGACATTTGCGGATTATTCAGAAACGCAGAACTTCACAGTTGTGAGTCGTTAAAAGCGTCAAAATCGGGATACCAAAAGAGTAAAGAAATACATGAAAAAGAGGAGAGAGCAAGACAGGGAAGACAGCTAGTCACCCAGTTTTTCAAAAAATAAGATGATTTAGGCTCCCTGTTTTGTGCTATGATTCTGAAGCTAGCCTGTATGAAACTGTTATAATTAACATAAAATCTAAAACGGACATTCAAAAAGGACATAAAAGTGACAGTAAAACTAGTCCAGTGTTGTATATATTCAAGATTTCTGAAGCCTTGCAGCAATTTTCTGTGAAGAATCGATCGAAATTGAATGCGATCATATAAGTCTGCTTTAATTGTCCCGAGTGAGTTTATGAGAGAAGTGTTATAATGATGTCCAATTCGTGAGTGTATCGTTTGTTTGAGTCAGTTCATTAAAATGAATTGGAGAATCCTGTTGATAAAACCAGTCTGAATGATTCATTCACGAATAGAACCGATTTGATTCTCGAGTTCAACTCACTGATTCAACGATCCTGTCACTGTTTTTGCAAATTTCCACATTTCTTTCTGGAGCTACTACTGTGTGAAACATATTATTCACTCAATTAGTAATAATAATAATAATAATAATAATAATAATAAAGTTCATTTTTCTTGGTACTTGGGAAATAAGAAATTACAAATCGACAGCTTATAAAGACATCCAGACAGAGTTTCTATAGTGTCTGTGTATGAAA
Organism: Ictalurus punctatus; assembly: GCF_001660625.3. Classification (NCBI taxonomy): domain Eukaryota; kingdom Metazoa; phylum Chordata; class Actinopteri; order Siluriformes; family Ictaluridae; genus Ictalurus; species Ictalurus punctatus. The sequence continues at coordinate 17,669,676 of NC_030417.2, read as the reverse complement.
GAGAGAGAGTACAATGGTGTTAATTACTTGTACTGTTATTTGTATATAGTTATAAATGCATAATTTCAGTGAATTTAATAAACTGATCAAATTTAGGTCTCTTATTGAATATGCAATAATTGTTATGCTTATTGATAATGATTGTTTTTACACTTGGCAATAAGAAAAGATAATTGGGGGGTGGGGGCTTGGGGCCCAGAACACAAATTAGCCAGGAGGCCCAGAAACCCTAGAGGCTCCCCTGGCTGCCCAGGTGTGAATTGAAAAGAGCAAAAATCTCATCTCGGGATCAACAGTGTTATGGATATTCTTTGCTCCAGATGTGGATCTTCAGGTTAATAAATATTTCAGTGCTGTTATCATGGATAGATGTTAATATTCCCCTGCCCAAATATAAGCAAATTGTCCCATTATACTGAGAAATATTTAATTAATTCATAAACACAATAGTGAAATTAATTCTTGCCAATTTGGCTATGCTAATCATTAATTGTTAGTCCTTGCTAAGACAACCTAACGAACTGCATTTTAACGAACTAATTGGTCATTTTACATAAACGCAGTAAACACATGCTTATTGTGGCCATATTATTTCAAAGAGTCATAAAAATAAAGGTTGATATTTGCATTTAAATATCATCATATATTGCATTTTAATTTTGTTTAAAAAGGTTGAGAGGAAGAATATCTGTATCTTTCTCATGAGCAACAATATAGATTTAGAAGTAAGCACTCAATTGAATAAGAGTTACTACATGAATGTCATTGTGGCTAGAGGTGTGTATCAGGACTGGGATCCTGTGAGACCCAATGAAAAAAAAAAATCCTTTCTTTGCAGGACAAAGAAAGGCTACATTCATTAATATAATAGAGTATTGAACGATGTGGGTTGCTTGAGTAGTGCAAACTAGTTATTCGAGTGAATGTGTGAATTTGTTCAGTCATCTTAAGTAAATGATTTATTCTGGTCTGGAACTTGTGGTTTAAATAACTTTTTTGGTTATATTTTGGAAAACAGAATTTAAATTTAAGTTAATTATAAAATATTACAGACTAGTAGAAACAAAAATATAATAATTCCTACAGTGGGAAGGATTGGTTAAACTTTCTGTGGGAGTGAGTGGGATTGGTCAAGCTTTCTGCAGCAGTTGGTGGGATTGGTCAAACTCTCAGCAGTCGTGGGTGGGACTGGTCAAACCTTTTGCGGGAGTAGGCAGGATCGGTCAAATTCTCTGTGAAAAGTGGTGGGATTGGAAAAACTGTGGAAGTGTAGGATCATGCAGGATTGGTCAAACTTTCAAAAGGAGCAGGTATCTTGGTCAAAGTTTCAATGGGAATGTGTTGGATTAGTCAAACTTTCTATAGGAGTGGGCAGGATTGGTGAAACTTTAAAGTGGGTGGGATTGATCAAACGTTCATTGGGAACAGGTGGAATTGGTCAAACTGTTTGCAGCAATGGGCAGGATCAATCAAATCATCTTTTGGAGTCAATCACTTTTTTAAGTTTCCAACATATTACATTGCTAATTTAGAACTCATTAACAGTTCTTTAAGAGTCATTACATGAATGTTGTTGTTGGGCATTACAATATTTTGCAAAAATGTATTGCATCATAATTTTATAAAATGCAAAATAAATCTTAAAACTGCCCCTCAACCTCCTTTTCATCCTCTCAATATTATATCTATGGTTATGGCTTTGAACTGAGTGAGCTGCTGTTGAGATGCTCAATGACTTAATAACTAAATATACTGTTTAATGATGTAATTCAGAGATTGCTCTACCCTGTTCTAAGGGAGTCCACAGTCCTTTCCTTTCCCAGCAGGTAAAACACCCAAGGCAAGCGATCAGGATCCTATAACACTTTGATCACCAAGATTAAGCATTTTAGGAGCTTGGACAGAGTTAAGATTCTTTGGATTGAGGAAAAGCTTGGCACTGTGAGGCAGAGTGTCTGATGACAGGTTCGGAATGGCTGATGATATCCATTCTCCTGTTTTTCTGTTAACTTTCATTTTCAAATAATTAAAGTTGAACAGAAATGCCAGAAATTCTGAAACTCTTGATGTACCTTGTCGGAACATTCTACGTAAAATTTGCATTTTCTTTTCCAGGCTTTCCTAGCTTCAGTTCAGGTGTCTAATGATTGGCCCCTTACCTCAAATGATACCTAGTGCAGGTTGACATGGTACGACTGGGAAGATTCTTCACCAAACTTTCCTTGTTTTTATTGTTGTCGCAGAAATACAGTGAATTACAGTGATGCAATTTAAGAAACTTAAAAATAATATATATTTGCCAGTTTTGCTTGGTGATTAGTTTAATATCCTGATGTGAGTGTGGAAGTAGAAATCAACCAAGTGATGAAATTAAAGAATGGCTGACGTTAGAGTCAAGGTGTCACATCTACATCTCCATCTACATCCCTCACCTGACCTTCACAACGGTTTTCAATATACACACATCTTTAACAAAGAAAAAAAATAGATCACTACAATAAATGTGCAAAATAATATATCTGTGTATCACAGTACCCTTTTTCAAGGACATACCAGTTCTTAAAATGCACTAGTTCAGACAAGCTGAACTGAAATAGTTGATTCTGAAACTGAGAGTGCACAGCACGGAAGCTCATGCCCGTCAGCAGAGCCTTCTTTATTCATAGTTTTCACATGACATCACATTCTTATAGGAACGCCCACCTGGAGGGCAAAACATGTCTTTCTTCCACTACCCGCCAGTTATTTTTTTTACCAGATTTGTTAGCCAAAATTCCGGATAGTTGATGTTCAGTCAGAAGCACTAATAGTTTAAACTATATTAATGGTTTAGCTGACATTGAAAAAAAGTTTTGATTGTATTTATGTCATTAGACATTGTGTTAACCTAACCAAAATGTTACTGCCCTAGAGCACAGACTACAGTGAACCTGAAACTAATGTTAGATAATTAGCACTCTCCTTTGCTCTGACAACGAAGAATTTCTTGTCCTTCACACCCCAAACAGCAGCATTATTGACCCATCCAGATCGAAAATACAGATAACTGTCTGTACTTTTGCACGCTTTCATCCTGGGGGCAGTGTAAGGGGATGGATTCTCCACAAGATATATGTAAACATCACCAAAGTGGAGTTCTGGCAAGGACTTCGCTGTTTTCAGTGATTGAAATACATGTGGTGGGTGCTGTATGGATCACAAGTGCCCAAAACTTGCAGTTTCTTTAAATACCTTTGTTTTTCTTCTTTTGAGAGGTGATCAAAAATAGTCGTGGCTCGAAACAGATGGTAAATTGATAGACCTGTGCTGCAACTCCATGGAGTATCTAGTGTTGGCTGCCTTTCTGGAATGATGTTTTGCCCTCCAGGTCTCCGCACCAGTCACGTGATTGAAAACTATGAATAGCACAGTGATTTTCCTTTCTTTTGGGTGGAGGATGCTATATTTGCTGCAATGTCTGGGAGGTTTTTCCACCATGTTTAACTCCTCAGTGAGCTGGCAAGTGCAGCTCTAAACTAGCTGAGTGGGCTTGGACAGTGACGTGACACACTTGGCACTGCATGCATCTTTCAAATTGTGCTTGTCACTATGGAAATCACAGTGCAAGGATTTTATTTACATTTTTTAGCTTTAATGGACAACAAAAATATTAGCCTAATTGCAATGTAAATCTGACATACATATTTTTTTCTTATATTTGTTAAGCAACGTATGAAGAACAGAGCCCTGGACTCTCGCTGGTTTTGATCCTTGCTATGTTTACTTAATTTCCTGTTTTGTAGATTGCCTGATCTATTGCTTGTGGAATAGACCTACTGATTTGTATGTATCAGTTTATTTTAATAAAACCTGAACTTGCACTTCCATCCCACTGTGTGCTTATCAAGACAAAAGACGTGGTAGGAGATTTATATACATATATATATATATATACAGTGAGGGAAAAAAGTATTTGATCCCCTGCTGATTTTGTACGTTTGCCCACTGACAAAGAAATGATCAGTCTATAATTTTAATGGTAGTTGTATTTGAACAGTGAGAGACAGAATAACAACAAAAAAATTTTAAAAAAACGCATGTCAAAAATGTTATAAATTAATTTACATTTTAATGAGGGAAAAAAGTATTTGACTCCCTCTCGATCAGAAAGATTTCTGGCTCCCAGGTGTCTTTTATACAGGTAACGAGCTGAGATTAGGAGCACACTGTTAAAGGGAGTGCTCCTAATATCAGTTTGTTACCTGTATAAAAGACACCTGTCAACAGAAGCAATCAATCAATCAGATTCCAAACTCTCCACCGTGGCCAAGACCAAAGAGCTCTCCAAGGATGTCAGGGACAAGACTGTAGACCTACACAAGTCTGGAATGGGCTACAAGCAATTGCCAAGCAGCTTGGTGAGAAGGGGACAACAGTTGGTGCGATTATTCGCAAATGGAAGAAGCACAAAAGAACTGTCAATCTCCCTCGGCCTGGGGCTCCATGCAAGATCTCACCTCGTGGAGTTGCATTGATCATGAGAACAGTGAGGAATCAGCCCAGAACTACACGGGAGGATCTTGTCAATGATCTCAAGGCAGCTGGGACCATAGTCACCAAGAAAACAATTGGTAACACACTACGCCGTGAAGGACTGAAATCCTGCAGCGCGCGCAAGGTCCGCTGCTCAAGAAAACACATATACATGCCCGTCTGAAGTTTGCCAATGAACATCTGAATGATTCAGAGGACAACTGGGAGAAAATGTTGTGGTCAGATGAGACCAAAATGGAGCTCTTTGGCATCAACTCAACTCGCCGTGTTTGGAGGAGGAGGAATGCTGCCTATGACCCCTGGAACACCATCCCCACCGTCCAACATGGAACGTCTGACCTCTGTGATTGCCAACAAGGGTTTTTAAACCAAGTACTAAGTCATGTTTTGCAGAGGGGTCAAATACTTATTTCCCTCATTAAAATGCAAATCAATTTATAACATTTTTGACGTGCGTTTTTCTGGATTTTTTTGTTGTTATTCTGTCTCTCACTGTTCAAATAAATCTACCATTAAAGTTATAGACGGATCATTTCTTTGTCAGTGGGCAAACGTACAAAATCAGCAGGGGATCAAATACTTTTTTCCCTCACTGTATATATATATATATATATATATATATATATATATATATATATATATATGGCTCTATGGAATTGTTAATTAGTCAAACAATCCATCCATTTTCCATACCACTTATCCTACACAGGGTCGTGGGGAGCCTGGACTCTATCCCAGGAAACATGGGGCACAAGACATGGGACACCCTGGATGGGGTGCCAACCTATTGCAGGGCAGATTCACACAACCATTCACATACTATGGACAATTTGGAAACGCCAATCAGCCTACAAAGCATGTCTTTGGACTGGTGGAGGAAACCAGATTAACCAGAGGAATCCACTGAAGTAAAGGGAGAACTTGCAATCTCAAAGACCAAGGTGGGAGTTGAACCCCCAACCCCAGAGGTGCAAAGCAAACATGCTAATCACTAAGCCACTGTGCCCCATATTGTTCATTAGTATTACTATCAATTTTGTATGAAGTCAAGTTTGAAAATGTATTATAATGTGTTATTATTGGTAATAATTGGTACACTTTTTGCATTAGAGAAGAACAGATATTATTTCACTTCACAGTGTGAGACATGCAATAAGCATTTAGTATCTGGGATGACAGAGCTCTATCAATGTTTACTTCTCGGTGCGTCCTGCTGTAGAGAAGCCTTTGGCTCCAAAAAGAGAGAGATCATTATTGGACTATAATTAAGTGCTGGTGAACTGAATGCGCCTCGCTTTTTTCTTTGCATGCTTGTTGTTCAAAGGCGAAACTCACTCATTTTGCTTCACGGAGCTTTCTTCTTTCTTCTCATATCAGCAAATATGAGCAAATCAGCCCCAATGGGCCTGAAGTAGACTAGCCAGTTCGGCCACATTGGATTTCTTTGCCAGGCAATAATGATTTTTCTCCCATTTTGAAGATTTCTCTTTTTATTTACTGTACACATATTTACACAAATTTAAAAGCTTATTTACTTTCTTCTGTGTGAGTTCAGTGTTCACACACTGAATCGAAGGATCCTAGTTGGATTTTTCAATATTGTCTAGACCACTGCCTAAGAAAAGCACTTGACGTTAAGCCTGAAAAAACAGGCATAAAAAATGTGGATGTACATTTGATCCATTATAGCCATATTCTCCTGTAAAGAGAAGTTTGAAGGATAAGCTGACCAAGCACTCATCTGCTACACTTACAGCTCACTTCTTTTGTTAATGTGTCCTTTTAGCCATAGAAAACAAGAAATACTAAAATTCATACACATCGACTTGATACACAGACATTTCATACATAATGACATAATGAAACATTGTCAATTATTTGTGCATTTTTCCCTTTTTTTTCACGGTCAGGACTAAAAAGGTGTTCCTTGTGTGAGTTTGACCAACACTTCACTAAACACTCAGGTTTATGAAAGGACATTTCACACTGTGTGTGCATGCGTGTGTGTGTGTGTGTGTGTGTGTGTGTGTGTGTGTGTGTGTGTGTGTGTGCGTGCGACGAGGAGCTTTGATCTTATTTCATTTCAGTCTTATTGCAGTCTCAGGAGACATATTCAGGCTTTTCAAGAGTGCTGATTCACGGAAACAAAAATGAAATAAATATAAAAAAAAGACAAAAATGGAACATAAAAGGAAAACGTATGCATGTATTATATCACACTCCAAACACATATGCATATTTAAACCAAATGTAGAATGAGATTGAAAGAGAACAAGTTAAAAAAAAAAACACACAGACGCACACACTATTGGACACACACACATATATATACACACACATATGTATGTGTGTCCAGTAGTGTGTGCGTGTGTGTGTTGGTGCATGTTAATGGAGAATAAGCATGCCTAATATAACTTAAGCATAATGGCTCATCGACAATCCCCTCCAGGCAGCGTGCATGTTTTACACTGTGGATTCAACCTGAGGATAAAAGAACACTTTAAAGAAAACTAGTCCTGATAATCCCTAAGTGTGTGTTCTTCCTCGCCCTGCGGTGATGTGTGCAAATCATGGAGTAAATACTTTCATCGCTCAGGTTCTTCTCTTGAATTGAGTTTATTTAAAAAATACTTAAAAACCGTACTATGTAAAAAGATTTTGGTGTATTACTTGCTGTTTTTTGAGGGAATATGAGGAATATTAATATTGATAACACCTTGAAAATAAGGTAGAGAATAAAACACTTGGGGTGTGCTATTAGAGGAAAAAATCAATGACTGGGTGGTGTAATGACACAGAGTTACTGTTGCCAAGTTGAGTTTTCTATAATAGCCTGTTATATTAAGTGTTTGATTCCTTTTATACCACAACAATTATTTAACCATTACATGTGCTTGTAGAGTTGAACAGATAGATAGATAGATAGATAGATAGATAGATAGATAGATAGATAGATACAAATTTTTAAAAAAAGTTTATCTGAACTGTTTCTCTGAACTGTTCTTTTTCTGGGAAAGAATGACTGTACAACATACTTCTTTAATAAAAAATAAAAAAAACAAGAATTTGGTTCACAAGTTTGAATTTATTTGAGGTTTTCTGTAGTCAATACATGGTCAAAATTATACATACAGGGTCAAAAATATACGTACAGCACACCTAATATATAGTTGAATGTCCCTTAGCAAGTTTCACCTGGGGCAGAAGCTTTTGGTAGCCATCAACCACCTTCTGGCAGAATTCTGGTTGAATATTTGGCCACTCATCTTGGCAGAATTGGTAAAGTTGGTAAAGTTCAATGACATTTGTTGGTTTCCTGGCCCTGACTCAACTTTTAAGCATAAATTTTCGATAGGGTTGAGATCAGGACTTTGGGAAGACCATTCCAAAAGCTTAATGTTAACCTGCTTTATCCATTCCACAATCAGGTTTGATGTGTTTGGGGTCACTGTCCTGCTGCAACACCCAATTGTGTTCAAGTTTCAACCATCTGGCTGATGGTTTGCGATTATGCTGAATAATTCTAAGGTAGTCTTCCTTCATTATTCCATCCATTTTGTGCAATGCACCAGTTCCACTGGCAGCAACACAGCCCCAGAGCATAATACTACCGCACCTCACCTTTACTCCTCCAAAACATACCTCTGGTCATTGTGGCCAAACAATTCAATCTTTGTCTCATCTGACCATAAAACTTTCCTCCAGAAGGCTTCTTCTTTGTTCATATGGTCAGCCACAGACTTTACATGGGCTTAAAGGTGTTGATTTTGGACCATAGGCTTCTTTCTTGGATGGCAGTTTTTCAGTCCACAATGATGTAAAACTTGCTTGACTGTAGACAGTGACACTGATGTTCCAGCAGCTTCCAGTTCATGGCAGTTCATGGCCTGTGACTTGGTGGTTCCTGGGTTTTTCCTGACCATCTGAACCAATTTCCTCTCAGCCTCCAGACCTTGGCAAAGTGGCTACACTTCCCAATAACTTGTACTTACGTACAATTGTTTGAACTGATGAGCTTGGAATCTGAATTGTTTAGAAATGGCTCCAAGAGACATTTGTGACTTGTGTAAATCCACCATCCTCTTTTTCATATCTGCACTGTGCTCCTTGGACTTTCCCACAGTACTGTGTGTTGGTCAATCCAGTGAGTGCTGTCAAACAAACCCTTTTTATGTTGGCACAGAGAAGCTGCCAGCTGTAGTCAATCATGATCACTAACAGGAAATTAAGAGGCCTTGGTCTTGGCAAATTAAAGAACATTTTGGGACTTTCAGCACCACTGAATTAATAATCTAAGTTTTGTATGTATATTTTTGACCCTGTATGTATAATTGTGGTATAATTGTGTTGATTACAGAAAACCAAATGAATGAAAACTTGTGAACCAAATTACTCTTTTTCATTAAAGATGTATGTTATACAGTCATTCTGCCCCAGAAAAAGAAAAGTTCAAATAAATTATTCATTCATGAATGTATGTAAACTTCCAACCATGCCTGTATGTGTGTGTGTGTGCATATATATGTATATATATATATATATATATATATATATATATATATATATATATATATATATATATATATATATATATATATATCCTTTATCGCCCGATACATAGGTGAATCTCTATTTAATAAATATATATATATATATATATATATTCCCGCTGATCAGTGTCGATTATATCCTGTCAATCAAAAGTGGGCGGGAAAACACATTGATTTCATGCTGTGTGTAAAGAAGTGGTCTCTTGTGCGGAATGATGACAAAACTGCAGTTTGTAATCTCTGTAAACTCTGCACCGCTAAAATTTTACACTGGACGCTGCAGCAGTGAAGGGGTATTGAGTCTAATCACCCTATCACCCTTTTGTTTGTGGTGAGTGAATGTGCGACTAACAGGAACTTTTTTAGAATTCAATGTTAATATGAATTAATAATATTCAAAAAGTTAAGAAATCTTGCTTTAATCTTCAGAATTTAGTTCATGTGTTAATGTTAATTAGAGTAATGTGTTTTCTGTTTATGAGACCAGTTACTGTGAAACAACTTGTTGAAATGGAGAGAATACAGTTTTTATTTGCATTTCTAACAGAATTGTGGAATTAATTATTAATTTAAAAGAAGGCATAAAAGGCAGAACTATTGGTATCGGTATCGGCCGATATCACTCTGAATAATCGGTTATCGGTATCGGCTGAGAAATTTAGCATCGGTGCATCTCTAATATTAACCTGCATAATTTGTAACATGCCTTTTAAATGCATTACATTTAAATGTTATAGGTATTAGTGCTGTAAGTGATTGTATATATGACATGTACAGAAATTGTTGCCAAAATGCAGAAATACTGAAGGAAAAAATAATAATACAAACACACTGAGAGAAATGCATTGAGAGACAAGAAAAGGTGAGTGCTAAGTGGCACGTATTGGCTGTAATGGAGGGAGAACTTCAGTGTAGAGAAGCTGATTTAAGACACGGTGTTCCTCACAATCTCAGGTGTTGGCTCACTCACACACTCGCCGTTGTGTGGAAATGAATCAGGTCTTTATTACCTTTTCCAAGGCTGCTACTGCGCTCTCTCTTCCTCTCTCTCACTGTAGTCTTCACTGCCGATCGAACACAGTCATATTGAACACACCATAAAGCCTTCATAAAAGTCAACACTGTACCGCTTTATTTTGGCGTCAAACATCTGCTTGCTTGCAGTGGCATTAGGAGAAAAAGAAATCAAAGTAAAATTTTGCAAATAGAGATGCTAGCTGAATGATCGAGTGCTAGGTAACTAGGTGAATGGATGGGGTTTTATATCAGTATCTATAATGGCTATATGTTTTTCTGAAAAAGTGAACTTGAGTCTTGCCTGAAAAAAGAGCTGCAAGATAAATGCTAGTTAACAGAAAGCTTATTTCTAGCTAACAAGTTAATATTATTATTTACTTATTATTAACAAAAAAGAGCTGCTAGCTTATTGTTAGTTACAGTAGTGGCTAGTTTATTGCTGGTTAACATAGCTGCAAGTTAATATTTGCTTACCAGAGCTGCTAGCTTATTGTTTGTTAACAGATCTGCTAGATTATTGCTAGTTATAACATAGTGCTGTTGAATTCTCGATTTTGATTGGCTGACAGACGTTCTGAGTAGAGATCAACCGATATTGACCCATACCGTTTATTTGCATATTTATGTGCCCGATAACTGATATGCAGAAACGATATTCATTCATTGATTTACTTCTGTTTTTGACACAATGCTAACAACACCACTGAACTAAATAAACCATTTTATTTATAAAAATTTTGTCAATTTCACTTCCTCCTTGCATACAAAACAAAACAACTCTTATTTATACACCAATAAATAGAGAGGTCTGAAGAGTGCAAAAAATAAAATGCCCACAAGATGGCGCCATTTATCGGTAGAGCCGACATTATAAAACCGATATCCGATTATGGAAAAATGCTTAACTATCGTGAAAAATATCGGTAAAACCAATTATCGGTCGAGCTCCATTTCTGAGGTGTACAGTTATTTTTCATTAAATGCATAGCTAAAGTAGTTCCAGTCAGGTCTTGACCATGTTACAGTTCCATATAACTTTGATAAGTTAACAAAAATAATAGAGAAGTTAGCTTACTGTCCACCACAGCACACACATTTAACAACAAGCAAAATAACAGAAAAAAAAACTTTTCCAGAAATATGTAAGTAATAATTGATGATGGGCTGTTGAATTATGAGGAAAATAATGCACACCCGAGATGGTAATGCAGCCATGAGGTGAAGCGAAGGCTTGGGCCATTGTTATGCAGTTATTAGAGAGAGCAAGAAAAAAGCGCGAGAGAGCACATGTGATTGCAGTAATGAGCCAGAAAAGAGGGTGAAGTAATATTTATTTATTTATTAGTTGTATTTTCTGCAGTAATAAAAAACAAAAACCTGTGAACAAGTAGGCCTATCGATATTTATTTGTTTGTTTGTTCTATTTGTACATTATTGGCATGAAACAAAAAAAAATGGTTTTCTCTCTCTCTCCAGTAACTGCATATGAGTGGCTCATATTTTATATTTCAAAGGCCTGACATCAAGTATTCCTTACTTAACAGTGCTGCTAGCTTATTGTTTGTTAAGAAGGCTGGTAGCTTATTTTTTGTCACCAGAGCTGTTAGCTTACTGTTTGTTAACAGAGTTGCTAGCTTATTTTTTGTTACCAGACCTGCCAGCTTCTTCGTTAACAGAGCGGCTATTGTTTATAAAGCTGCTAGCTTATAGCTATTTAACAGAGTGGCTATCTTATCAATAATTGTCCCTGAAAACAGCTGCTAGCTGATTGATAACAGAGTTGCTAGCTGAATGCTAGTTAACAAGATGAGTGTGTGTATATATATATATATATATATATATATATATATATATATATATATATATATATATATATATATATATATATATATATATATATAATGTATGTATGTATGTATACATTAATATATGTATAATCTAATTGATTAATTAATATAATTAATATATCTTGAAAATGGAGTGTATGGTTCTTTATTTGCAATGTGTGCTCTTGCCATTACGGCCATCTTTCTGCGGTGAAAGCGCAAGCGCCAGACTGTCTGGGTCCACGAAGCAATTTGGACGCACAGGCAGTATGGCAGATCACGGATCACATGCACTCCACTTTCTTCACGCTCATTGGTGCACCAAGTCCAACACTCTGCTCTGCTTTCCGTCACTGAAGCCTTACAACTAGCAAGAACAACTTCTAGATCATCTGTCCTCATCCTACTCAACTTCTCTGCTGCTTTCAACACTGTTAACCATCAGATCCTCCTGTCAACTCTTTCCAGCCTGGGCATCAGCAGAACAGTTGTGCTCTGGGTGGAATCCTATCTCTCAGGCAGATCCTTCTAGGTATCATGGAGGGGAAGTATTTCTGAAACTCAGCAACTCACAACTGGTGTTCCACAGGGGTCAGTTCTGGGTCCACTGCTCTTTTCTATCTACACTACATCACTGGGGCAGGTGATTGAGTTTCATGGTTTCTCATATCATTGCTATGCTGATGACTCCCAGCTCTATTTGTCCTTCCAGCCTGACGATCCATCCGTCTCTGCACGTATCTTTGCTTGCCTGTCGGACATCTTGGTCTGGAAGAGGGAACACCACATTAAGCTCAACCTGGCAAAGTCTGAGCTTCTCGTCATTCCAGCCTGTCCCTCAATCAACCACAACCTCACTGTACAGCTCGGATCAACCACACTCAATCCAACCAGGACGGCCAGGAACCTTGGGGTGATTCTTGATGACAGCTTGACCTTTACAGACCACATCTCAACAACTGCACTGTCCTGTAGGTTCATCCTGTACAACATCAAGAAAATCAGATCCTACCTCACCGAACAGGCTACACAGATACTAGTCCAGGCTCTTGTTATCTCAAAACTGGACTACTGCAATGCACTACTCTCAGGCCTCCCAGCCAGCTCCATCAAACCCCTTCAAATGATTCAGAATGCAGCAGCATGCTTCGTCTTCAACCAGCCCAAGAGAACCCATGTCACACCCCTCTTCATCTCCCTCCACTGGCTTCCTGTAGCCGCCCGCATCAAATTCAAGGCCTTGATGCTCACCTACAAGACCTTGTCTGGAACAGCACCCTTCTACCTCAACTCTCTCCTGAAGGCTTACGTTCCCTCATGCAATCTGCAATCAATCAATGACTGACGCTTAGTAATACTTACTCAGAGTGGCTCAAGGTCCTTTTCAAGAACATTTAAACTAACTGTTCCTCAGTGGTGGAATGAACTTCCAACCTCAATCCGGACCACAGAATCTCTCACCATCTTCAAAAAACAGCTAAAAACCCACCTCTTCCGTGAACACCTAACCAATAACCCATAACCCATAAAAAGAATTAAAAATTTTTTTAAAAACCTTACTCTGGCACTTACACCTCTACTCTGCGCACTTTGCTTCTTCTGGAACTCAATTAATGGATCTTGTATGGTAGCACTACTTGTATTGTTCTCTGCTTGATATATCGCTTTGCTTGTATTTTCTCATTTGTAAGTCACTTTGGATTAAAGTGTCTGCTAAATGAATGAATGTAAAAGTAAGTCGCTCCAAATTTGCATAAACTTTTCTCAACTTTGTCATGTCAGCGGACACGCCCACATCTAGTCGCCAATGGTTGCTGTTGCTCATGTCGCACCGGAAGGCACTAGCGCTCATTGAAAATGTATGATCTCCAGTCGCTTTGTCGATGTATGTGTGAATATACTTTCACTTAGTACTCTGTAAGTCAGGGGTCTCAGACTCGCGGCCCGGGGGCCAATTGCGGCCTGCGGAACGATATTTTGTGGCCCCCTACTTGAAATCAAAGCTTGTTGTTAGTGCGGCCCGCCCCCACTAACTTTTTCTCACATGCACCTGCGTGAGTCATTGCCCTGGGCATTTTATATTTTTTAACACTTGTGGGCTACCATAGCTCAGGCTTGTGACAACAACACAAATTCTCAATGTTGGTCACTTGAAACGTGTTTTTGGAGTGTTACCCAGTGCAAATACGTTTTTTTTGTCACCCAGTCATGTCTTTTTCAAAACCTGCCGTGAAGAGAAAGGTTGGCGATGAGCACAGACAATTTCAGGAAACGTGGGAAACAGAATATTTTTTTGTAGAGCACAGAGGCATTCCGACGTGTCTAATATGCACAGATAAAGTTGCGGTGCGCAAGGAGTATAACATCAGACGTCATTACTCAACTAGACATGCTGAGGAGTATGCAAAATACCAGGGAGATGAGCGAGAGGACCGGGTCGCCAAACTTAAAACATGTCTACTGAGGCAACAAGATTTTTTCAAGAAAGCAAGCAAAGAGAGTGATGCAGCAGTCGAAGCTAGCTACGTGGTGAGTGAGATGATTGCTAAGGCAGGAAAGCCATCCAAAGACGGCGAGTTCATCAAACAGTGCATGTTACAGGCTGCAAGTATAGTCTGTCTGGAAAAGAAAGGTCAGTTTAGCAACATCAGCCTTTCAGCCAACACAGTGGCAGAGCGCATTTCTGACCTGTCAGATAACATTTACGATCAACTGTGTGAGAAAGCTAGACATTTCCATTCATACTCAGTCGCTCTTGATGAGAGCACAGACGTCACTGACACTGCGCAGCTCGCAATATATGTCCGTGGTGTTGATGACAATTTTGAAGTGATGGAGGATTTGCTCACAATAATTCCAATGCATGGCCAGACCACCGGTCAGTAGATATTCCACCAGCTGTGTGATGCCATTGTGGATGCCGGCTTACTATGGAAGAGTTTTGCTGGAATAACAAACGACGGAGTGCCATCAATGACAGGGAGGAGAAATGGACTGGTGGCACTTGTTCAAAGAAAACTGGAAGAGGAGGGTGTGGAAGAGGCCATTGCTTTGCACTGCATTATCCATCAGCAGGCCCTTTGCAGCAAATGCCTTAAGTTTGACAATGTGATGTCTGACGTTGTGAAATGCATCAACCATATCAGATCCAGGGGCTTAAAGCACCGGCAGTTCCACACCTTTTTGGAGGAAATAGAGTCAGCATATGAGGATGTGCTCTACTTCACCGAGGTACGTTGGCTTAGCAGGGGGGACGTCTTGAAGAGGTTTTTTGAGTTGAGAGCAGAAGTGAAAGCCTTCATGGATAAGGATGGGATGGCTTTTCCAGTACTAAGTGATCCCAAATGGCTAATGGACTTAGCTTTTCTTGTTGACATCACACAGGAGCTGAATGTACTGAACAAGAAGTTACAAGGCCAGGGCCAGCTTGTCAGTGTTGCATATGACAGTGTCAGAGCATTCTCCACAAAACTTGTGTTATGGAAAGTCCAGCTTTCATAGACAAACCTCTGCCATTTCCCAGCATGCAAGGCGCTCATGGATTCAGGCACACCATTCAGTGGTGAGAAGTATGCTGATACCATTCTAAAGCTACAGGAAGAATTTGATCACAGGTTTGCAGACTTCAAGACACACAGAGCCACGTTTCAAATTTTTGCTGACCCCTTCTCCTTCGATGTGGAAGATGCCCCCCTGTGGTTCAATTGGAGCTAATTGACCTGCAGTGCAGTTCTGAACTCAAAGCCAAGTTCAGGGAGGTGAGTGGAAAAACAGACAAGCTTGGACAATTTATGAGAGAATTGCCCCCCACGTTCCCTGAGCTTTCCAAGATGTTCAAGCGAATCATGTGCCTTTTTGGGAACACCTATCTGTGCGAAAAGCTCTTCTCCACTATGAACTTTAATAAATCAAAGTTCAGGTCCAGACTTACAGATGAGCATCTTCGAGCCATACTGAGGGTCCCAGTTGCTTCCGCCCTCAAGCCAAATGTGGCTCAGCTGTGTAAGAGGAAGCGCTGCCAAGTCTCTGGCAGCAAGGAGTAGGAGGAAGTAAGAGAAACCTATGTTCTGAAGAACCGTTCATGTTCTGCATGTTCTGAATAGTTATTACTAAAGATTAAGAAGATTGGATCGGTTGTACTGTTTTTGGAATACTTGAAATCCTTTTTTTGTGGAATACTTGATGCGGCCCAGCCTCACCCATTCTCTACCTCCAGCGGCCCCCAGGTAAATTGAGTTTGAGATCCCTGCTCTAAGTGCTTCCCTTTGGGATTTGTAGCTACGTTGTTGACTTTACTTAAGTGATCTACAGACAACCAGATCCGCTAGCTCTTAGCTAATTTTGTTGCTGTTAGCAAGAAAACAGATGTTGTTTTCTATTTGTTGTGATGCCTGTGCCTTGTTTGAAAAGATGACTTTGTGGCTCATAGTCGTTCCGCAGCTTTGATTTTTCATATCATAAAAAACGCAGCGCGGTCGTTTGAGTTACGTTCACATCTGTCCAGTATGGATTTTGTCTGGCCAGGCTTTCAAATCAAGTCACTCCAAAGGAAGGGGGAAACGGGAGAAAGGCCCATCAATACGTATTAATCTTTAAAGGCTGTGGGTCTAATTTGTTTCGCAGTTCCTTTGCTTAATACTATAAAGAGACACCAGTGACAGAAAAACGGACTCTGTCAGGAAGCTGTATAAGATTTCTCTGACACACACAACCTTCGCTGCACTGCTTCCTGTCGACATGCGATCCTGCCAGAATCTATGGGAGACGGGTTGTTATCCTCGATGCCCACACAGACGCATCATCCATCAACTTCAGCTCTGTTTGCTTGTACTTTATGGCTGTCTGGCATTCAGCATTGCAGCAAAAAAAAAAAATATGCAGGAGGATAAAAATGTTTTGCATAGCTCTGAGATAGAACATAGAGTGTTCAATCAGCGTCGTTCATCTTTTCCTGAATTAAGTAAGCCTGCACGAGCTGCACTTATTCTGTGAAGGCTTTTGCAACAGCAGTGCAAAAATCTGTTCATAATTTTTTTTTCCTGCTCATTTTGACGTCTGAAAGGAAAGGTTTTGCTGATGGGAAGATTCGGCTGATGAAAGATAAAAGCCCGAGCACTATCGCTCGCTCTTTGAACTGTTTCCCTGCTGTTGTGTTTTGCACAATTGCATAAGACGCCGAGCACAAATAATGCCATTTAAAAGAAGAAGTAGAAGAAGGAATGAAGGAGAAGCAGATGTAGATTTCATCATGCTGTCAGTCCTGACGCTGAAGTTCATCGCTGGTCGCAAGCTTGCTGTCCAGAGAAATGTAAATAAACGTGTCTCACAGTTAGACGTGACCGATAGACTGACCCGCAATAAATATTTCAGAGTGAAACTGAAATGTGAAGGAGATATTAAGCGCTCAGTGCAATTAAAACAGCAAATCTTCCCCAAAATATCTCATTAAATGCACTTCCTGTGACAAGCAATTTAACACTCAGGATAAACAGTAATTCACTGCTACTTACTAATTTATTTATTTGTTTGCTTGGTTATTGTAATGCTTATAATTTGGTCTGTTATATTATTATTATTATTATTATTATTATTATTACCATTATTATTATTATTTGTAAATGCACGTATTTGACGTTTTAATTCTTGTTAATGGTTATACTATTGTCTCATTTTATTATTTTAGGTGTTATTCACTTCACCATATTATTCTGTAATTATTTTCAGTTATTATTTTTTTATTCATTTTTACATTCATGTCTGTATATGTTTAATTAGTTCTTTTTAATGCTTATTATTTTGTCTTGTATTATTATTATTATCATTATTATCATCATTATTACTAGTAGTAGTAGTAGTAGTAGTAGTAGTAGTAGTAGTAGTTCTGGTTTTATTTGTTTTCAATTATTAAATATTCTTAATTAATTAGGTTTGTTTTACTGGCTAATAATTTTGTCTCATTTGACCATTGACTTCATCATTTTCATATCATTCATTTGTCAAATTATTCTGTTATTTTAATTAATGAATTTGCTTATTTGCTTGCTTACTTATTTACTCATTTAATTCTTTAGTTGTTTATTTAGTGATTTCTAAGACTTATAATTTTGTTATTTTATGATTTTAGCTGTTATTCACTACATTATATTATTCTGTTATTATTATTTTTATTTTATTTTATATATATATATATATATATATATATATATATATATATATATATATATATATATATATATATATATATATATATATATATATATATGTAACGTTTGTAATGCTATGATCTGTCACAATTTACCACATTACCTGTAAGTGTGTGTGTGTGTGTGTGTGTGTGTGTGTGTGTGTGTGTGTGTACATCTATTGGCTTTTTTTTCCAGATTTGGACCAGCACACATTTGATCATCTTTGAAACAGTGCCTATTAATAAAGTTTATACACTTGAACCAAATCACAAGGAAAATCAGCTTTTCCAATCATTTAATCAACAGAAATATCGACGGATGTGATATTCTTCAGTGGAAAAAGTAAGTACAGCCTTGGCCTCAGAAGCTAGTATTGCCCCCTTTAGCAGAAATAACTTCTTTTAGGTGTTTTTCATAAACCAGTCCACCAGTCTCTGACATTGGCTTGCTGGAGTTTTTGACCACTCTTCCATCCAATATTCTTTCAGTTGTAAGATGGTTGAGGGTTTTCTTGTATATACTGCCCATTTACAGTCCCCCCCATAACATTTCAGTGGGATTCAAATCCGGGCTTTGACTAGACCATCCAATTACCCTCCATTTCTTCTTTTTGAGCCATTCCTTGGTGCACATTTGTTACTGTGCTTAGGATCATTATCCTGTTGAAAGTTTCACTTTTGGTTCAACTTCAATTTGTGGAGAGACTGAATCAATAATGCAAGCTCTCCAGTCCCTGAGGGAGCAAATCAATCCCGAAACCATAACATTTCCACCACTGCGCTTCACAGTTGGTATGAGGTGCTTCTCCTGAAAAGCTGTCTTTGGTCAGCACCAAACTTGTCTGCTGTTACTGTGGCCAAAAGACTCTATCTTTGATTTGTCTGTCCAGAGCACATTGTTCCAAAAGGCCTGGTCTTTGCCTACATGCTCGTTGGCAAACTGTAGTCTTGCAAAGGCTTTTTCCTGGCACACCTCACATGCAGGTCAAATTTGTGCACTCTCTTTCTGATTGTAGATGCATGCACTTTGACATCAACAGTTGCAAGACTTGCTAACAGATCTTATGATGAAATTTGGAGGTTCCTGGAGACTTCTTTTTGCATCAAACAATCTGCTCTTGGGCTGAATTTGCTTGGATGGCCGGTCCTGGACAAACTGTCTAGTGATTTACATCTGTGCCACTTATAGATGATTTTCCTTACAGTGGGATGATGTATTTCAAATAATTTGGAGATCTTTTTAAATCCCTTGCCAGACTCATTGGCATCCACAACCTTTTTTCTGAAGGCCTTACAGAACTCTTTAGATCTTGGCCTGATGACACCACACACCTCAATAACAAAGGCAACACCAGACACTAGATATGAGAGGGGTATAAATAAGCCTTCAATAATAATGAAATGTAATGTTTCGACAAAAAAAAAAAAATTCTATAAGGAGTATATATAAACAGTAATAAATGTAACAAAGTCTATGTTTGGTGTGACGACCCTTTGCTTTAAAAAAAAAATTGTAGTCTCAGGTACAATTAGTACAGTTTTATAAGGAAATGAGCTGTAAGTTTTACTGAGCATCATTTTATTGAGAACCAGCCACAGTTCTTCTGGAGACTTTGACTGTTGCACTCGCTTATTATTTATGCAGCAAAATCCAGCAGCCTTCATTATGTTTTTGTCTGAAAAGTATCTCTTATGTAATATGATGCTTTCTTTGCTGATATACAAACATTTTTCTGTAACATTTCATTTTGTCCTGGAAAACTAATGTTTGGAAATCTAAAATGTTTTTGTACAGAGTCAATCATGTAGAAGTCATCAAATAAAAATCTAACAAAGTTTGTACTAAAATATGTCTAAGATGTGTCTAATACGTTTGCACAGTACTATACAATATACATACATATTGCTCCTGATGCTATGGAACGTTAACCTTGTAACCATGACAACAGCGATAAATAGCGGTTTAGGTAAGGGCTATCTTTATGCCATGCTATCATCCTCACAAAATTTGGTAAATTAATGATATGGATTTATGCAGAAAGGAATTATTTATAGGCTACGGTGCACTGAAATGTTTTAATTAAACACTTGGGTGGTGGGTGACGAGAAAGGCAGCAAAATTAAAAGAAAAAAAGTTCATATTGGTTATAATTATTCAGAGAACAGAGAACATGCTGATAAGTCGTTGTAGTATTAACAAGATAACATTAGTTATTTACTGATATCTGGACACTTTGTTATTCTCTTATTTAATAAAGATTAGATCAAATTAGATTCAATTCAGCTTCATGGTCATTGAGCAGAGTACAAGTACAAAACCAATGGAATGCTTTAAACATCTCAAAACAAGGGGATACTTCCTGAATGTTACTGGAGACTCCTTCCAAATGTTCATTAGGTTTTAAATGCTTTTGTTTTAAATACTTTATTTAAGCATGATACATGCTTAAATAAAGTATTTGCTCAGCCTCTTTCTCTCTCTCTCTCTCTCTCTCTCTCTCGCTCTCTCTCTCTCTCTCTCTCTCTCTCTCTCACACACGCTCACACAAACACACACACACACACACACACACACACACACACACACACACATACACAGTGAGGAACTGTGGCATTTAAAAACCTTGCATTTTAAGAATAAGTATGAATAAACCTCTAGTAAAGTTGTTTTTATTAGACTATAGTGCCACGTCCATGTCTTTACTGTCACACTTCCTTCGTCTTTTACCTGGTGGCTGTAAATGTCACTTGTCACACAGCATAGAATTGTTGTTGCTTGTTTTTTTTTTTTTAATCAAGTAGAGTAATTTTGCTGAGCTGAATGAATAGGATATGTAGTGTACACCATCTGCACTTGTCACTAGATTAAGCTGCTCAAAATCAAAATCCCTCTGACAAAAATATAGCTGACAAGCAGTAAGGGGGCCAAGCATTTTCTGGAAGATAACAAGAAATTAAGACTATCAGCGTTTGTTCCCTTGGAGATATACTACATTTGAAGGCAAAACATCAAGCCACTGCTGAGTTGTTGCCTCACTTTTTGTTTTCAGTAGCCCTTCCGGGTTGCGGTTGAACTCAGATGTTGTTTGTTAACTTTAAAGTAGGTTACACGATCATCTCCTGTATGGAAACTTAGCCGTCAAATTCATTTGCAGGTTACAGATGAAACCTCTCACATATCAAAAATCCAAAACACCATTCAATTGGTGGTGTTAGAGTGTTTGGGTGGCATTCACCAAAACTTCTAGGAAGGTGTCTCCTCTATCATTGTGCCAAATTTCATAAAAAGCTAAGTATTATGGGTTTTCCTCAGACTCCTATTGTGGAAGAAGTAGAAAACAATTCCAACAGGACCTTCAGTGCCCCCTAATAAAATTTGGATAAATATATGCAGGCTATGTTTCCTGTATTTCCTGTACAGGGAGGGTGCCATTACATATGCCCCTCACTGCACACACAGGAAGAACGTTTACAGTGCTTATCTATAGTTAGCAGAACATCTCTATTTTTAATTCTAACAAGCAAGAGCTTTCACAAGACTTGGGGTTTTATATGAATAATTGTGCAAATTATGACATAAAATTGAGACACTCTTGGTATTTTGTTTCATCAGCCACTGCACCAGCCCTGACTTTTATTTTTAAAGCTTTGCTCTGCCACATTTTCAGCCATTAGAGTCTGACAAAACCTGCCACCTCTTTATTTTCCTCAACAGCTTTCTCGCAGTGGAAAATCTGTCACCACATGACGTCCGAGTCCAGAGTTCTGGATGTCAGGCTCAGAGAACAAGGTGAGTTTTTCAGCTGTATGTCTAACTACAGGCCAGTCATGAAACTTTACCCTCAAGAGCTTTTGCTTTATATATTGGTAAATGATAGGTCATGATTGGACATGAAGCAAAAAAACATACAACCTGCATATATATTAAAATGAATTTAAATTTACAGCAGTCACATTTTCCGTCCTGAACATGATCTGTATATCTTTCATAATTAATAATATCGGTATACACATCTACATTCTAGTGTTGTTATTTTAAAAGATAAACCAGTGGGTGTGTCTTTAAGTTCTATTGAGGGGCGGGTCTTATTTGAACACACCCATTATAAGTTTCCTAGTTGGCACCTTATTTTTATTAATAGAATTTTTTTATGATGCTGTGATAACATTTTCTTATGCACAGCTTATCAACTTGTCTTATCTTAGCCATCTAACTAAAAGTTGTAGTTTATCTTTGTTGTATCTAACTAAAACTTTCCTTTTTATATATGGAGCGCTGGACACACCTGCATTCCATATATGGCATCACTGATATGTTTGTGTATGCAGGATTAAAGGCACACCTTTTCTAGCCAGGCCTTATTGAATATTAATAGCCTGTTCCTGTAAATAAATAAATAAATAAATAAACAAACAAACAAATAAATAACATTTAAATAAATAAATACAGATAATAAGCAAATATAATGCAAACAGAGTAAATTATTTATATTTTATTTGATTATATATAATTAATTTTATTTAATTAATTAAATTTGGATATAATTCAAATAAATCAATCAATAAAAGTCAGACAAACTAATTAAATGTATACAAACAAACAAATACACAACCTCTGACTACATGCGAGTAGCAATTTTTTAAAATCATGTTCACCCAAGAGATTAATAGACATGCTGAATTTTTCTAATGCTTATTTCTAATTCTTGTGCAAATGCAATGAAAAAAATTAAATGAACAGAAATAAAAATGTTAAATATTAGACATTATTTAGAATGAAAAACCTTTGATGGTGAACAAATATTTTTAACTGCGTGGGTGTGTGTGTCTAAGAGCTGGAATAGGACATGCTCGATTTGTCTAATGTTGCTTTCAATTATTTCTTAATTATATTTCTTTTGCAGAGATGATCTGCGAGTAATACAACTGGAGGAAAAAAGCCTGTTTTTGCAAACCTGGTACAAAAAGAAAATCTTTTTTTTTGTCTGTATGCTGTATTTGCACAGTCAGTATTTAACAGGAAAAATACTGTTTGTTTTTCAACAAGTCAATAAATCTAATGCGAATGATAAAATTGTGCATTAATTAATAGTGTTTGGATGTAGAGTTGTTGTGTCTGGGAAACTGTTTGAGGTTGTTTCAAGGTGTAGAAAGTCAGTCAGGTTTAAAGATGTACTTTGCTTATCTTAAAGTTCAAATTCACAGATGAGAGGGAGTTAATTAAAAGCTGTTAAACTGGGTGTACTCAGGGTTGAATAAAGTTCTCAAAGATTTTTAAATCATGCTTGTTTCATGCTCACTCAAAATCAAATGAGTTTTATTAGATCAGTTATCTCAGATCACTGCCATCTTATGAACGTGAAAATCCATTCTTCTTCACATCCATTCTTCTTCTCATACATTCTTACATACAAATTGTCATTTCTATTTATTTTCCTGACATACATGTAGTAGGAGATTTTTTTCTGCGTGGATGCTCTCCTAACCAGCTTGATTCTCAATACTGATTGGTCAGAATGAATCCATTTACAATAACTGCAGCTCAGACAGTAATAGCAGCTGCAAGGTTTATATTCATGTGCTCGTTCCAATATGTGATGGTTTCTATTGTAAATTGCTATAGTAAACTACAGTAAATTGTTGATATTGCGATGTTTAGTGAAAGGAGACGTTTATGTAACATATTTAGAAGGAGTCTCCAGCATCAGTGCTTCCAGTAACAGGTAAAGCCATAACTGTGTTGGAATCATGACAAGCTGTGGGTTGTTTTTTTTTTTTTTCCTTATTAACTTAAGGAGAGAGAAAAAAAAGGGAAGCCGGAGGCCTTTTGTTGCCATGACAACAAGCAACTGAAGTTGTTTATTACCATCTAAGACCACCATCCAAAAATAAAAATGAAGTGACACTGAGGAGTAAAGACTATTTTTGAGGAAATTAGGTAAATAAATATAACTGGAGTACTGGAGTAAATATAACTGGAGTTCACTGGAAGAGCGAAACCATTTACTGGCAATTCCACTGAACTTAATCAAGGGTCCAATGTGGTAACATATCTTCCAATTGTAAAAATAATTGTTTGTTTAAATCTTGTTTTATTTGTTTATTTTGGTTATATTTGTAAAGATTTATTTGACTGGATTTTATTTGTTTGTTTGTTTGTTTGTTTGTTTGTTTGTTTGTTTGTTTAAATTATGTACATTTGCTTGCATTTGTTTATTTGTTTGTTTTGCATTATATTTATTATCATTTGCATTTGATAAATTTTATCTTATTTTTATTATGTTGTCATTTATTTGTTTTTACATTTACATGTTTTGATTTTATTTGTTTTTATTATTTGCATTATATTAATTTACTTTCAAATATTAATTAATTAATTAGTTTGTTTGTATTATGTCTTTTTATTATTTTTTGTTTACATTTGGTTTTTGGATTGTTTATTTATTTATTTATTTGTGTGATGTTAATTTACTTGCATTTATTTATTTGTTCTTTTGTTTGTTTGCATTATTATATATATTTATTAGTTATTCATTCAGTTCTTTGTTTTCATTTACATTTAATTCATTTCTATATTTGGATTTTGTTTGTTTGTTTCTTTACATTTTACATAATTTGTTTTGATTTTATGAATTTATTATTTGCATTAAATTAATTTACTTGGAATTATTTGTTTGTTTCTTTGTTTGGAATTTTATTTATTTATTATTTTATTTTATGCTTATTTACTAATTCATTCATTTACATTTTGTTAGTTTATTTTGATTTAATTGATTATTTAATATATTTATTTGCTTACATTTTATTCATGTTTGGCATTTATTTATTTGTTTGTTTTCATTTTATTCATTTACTAATTTTGCTTATTTGTCTGTTTTTTGGATTTTGCTTGTTTATTTGTTACATTTATTTGTTTGGACTTTATTTATTTAGTTAGTTACTTGCATGATATTAATATACTTGTATTTATTCATTTGTTTATTTGTTTGTGTGTGTCACGCTCTCACCTGCAGAGGGTACTGTGGCGTCGACATGCACGGGTGTCTGTAGAGAGCATGCGTGCACGAGATTGAACTGTTGCATATGGACACGTGCCTTTGTTTTGGTTTTGGTCCTCCTTCTGTTTAAGCATTGGTGTTCCAACTTGATTATGTTTGCTATTTAAAGCCCTCGTGTTACCTTGTACTTCGCGCAGTATTATTCGTATAACTGAATGTAATGGTGAATGCGTTACGCATGCTAGGTGGTCTTGTTTTCGTGTCCTGCTCTCGTTCCATGCCTCGACTTTAGTTTATGTTTAACCTCGATGATCTTGTCCAGCATAGATCGCGTTTTCTGTGTTTTGACTGCTGTTTGAAAATAAAGATGCTGATCTGCACTTGCTTCTGCTTCCAGTCCCGTTTTGTAACAGTGTGCATTATATATTTTATTTATTAAAATTGTAATTCATTTTTAGTATTTTATTTTTGCTCATTTGCTTGTTTTTGTATGTTTTACCACAGCTTGTGTTTCTATGGGTCACTTTTAAAGACTGATTTTTCAAACTTCTTTCTAAAGAGAGTTATGATTTGTTTCTATCACATTTAGAGAAAATCAACACCGCGTTAGTTTAGAGTGTGGATGGGGAAAAGTGTTAATTTGTTTGTGCTTGTATGTCATTTAAAGAGAATGACTTATTCACAACTCACCCTCTGTTAATAATGATAATGGATTTGCGCTGCTTTTGTTCTGACCTCTGCATTTCAGAAATTATTTTTTGGACAAGCTTCAATAGAAAAGCTCGGCAATTTGGTCCAACTGCCTACGGCTCCTGTTTGATAGTGTTAACACTTTGAAAAACATTAGCAATTTTATTATTTAACAGCATTTGTATGTGGTTATTTACTTAGACTGCACATGATTTTGGGCCAAATATGGTTGAGTTTCTGATCAGAACAAACACAAGACTGTTGTGTTTGTCCAATTTTGAGGGGCTTTATGTAGTACTAAAGATGAATATGCTTTTGGCCAGAAAGAATGATTTAGCTAGCCAACACTTTCATTTACTTTTAACTTTCACTTGCTGAAATCGATTGTCTCATAACATGACCCATTACTAATTTAATCAACTTCTATCACTTTTGACTTACAATAAAATGCTACAGTATTAATGAAAGTTAATTAACTTACATTTTTGACCTTAAATGTTTAAAAGTGAACTTAACACGTCATTGACATTTCCATAACAGTTATGCCTGGGATGTTCTGACTTTAGAGTGTATTGTGAAAGAGTGTATTGAGAAATGACCCAAATGCAAGCAGCCATATCTAACGCTTGTGCAGCATTTCAGTTCTGATCAATTCTGGTTGATATGATGCGTAAAGGATCTTATAAAGGTTATAAAGGACCAGACATACAGTAAGTGGTACATCTATAATCTGGTGTTACCGATAGGGGTATAATGATGCACTTCGGTCACGATTCGATTCATTTCAATTCTCAGATTATTTTGAACAAAATTTGGATGAAGAAAAATGATGACTGAGAGTACTCTTTCATTTCTGAATCATAAACAATGCAAAAACAATGTGCATTTGTGTCTGTAGATAAATATATAAATCAAAAAATGGTATGTACAGAGGTTTCATATCATAAACATAATGTACAACAAGTGCACAGTTTCTTAGAAATAAATAAAGACAATTAGAAATTCTCCCCAAAATTTTTTTTGGAAAAACAAAGTCTCTGACCCCAGGGGAAATTATTGCTTCAAACATAACAAACTGTATAGCAGTGCCTAAGGCATCATTTTATCCAGAAATAAAGCTCCAAAGTGGACTAAAATGTCCGGCTTCCCCAGCATCTTTCTTGGCCACTGTAGATCACATAGGCATGGGGCTGGTGTCATTATAATGTAGTTGTGTAAACATATAAGCTATAATGCATGTCAGTGGTTGTGATTTGGAGCTTTTTATATATTTTAACACTATGGGTTGCAGAGATTGGGACCTCTGCTGCTCAAACAGTGCAGTTGCATTAGATGCATAATTAATAGGATGCTGATTCCCACAGTGTGAATTGCACTGTGAATTTCTCACAATGCACATTATTACATGTTTGCATCACAATGCAGTGCGTCACGATGTAACTTTACACCTATAGTTATTAATTGTTTTTTCTTACTTCTTCTATTTAAAGCTTGAAAATATCAACACTTTGTACAAATCCTCTAATCATAATGAATTATAATTGTTATATTTCATGAACAATAGAAATCAATAGAAAGGATCAAATAAGTCTGCATTAGTGCCCATAAGTAAGTATCACTACATGCATAACATTTAAAGCACTTAGAGAACATGACTTCATGAACTAGAGAACATGACTCTCTGTTCATATGAACACTGGAGACATTATTATTGTAACGCATTATTAGAACACATGTTCTGGCGTGGTATCCCGGCCACGCTGGACCACAATGAAATATTTACTCTGTTTATGGATTGTAGAAGTAAGAACTAATTTTAAAGGCATTCCCCAAAATTAAATGTAAGTATAAATTTATTTTATAAATAAAAAAATAAAAAAATAAATAAATACCAAAATAAATGAAAATTCAGACCTCATGCCAGATTTCATTCTTTTTAATATGTAATCATGTTAAAAAAAATAAGTACACCCCATGAAAAATTTTTGCCTTTTTTGAGATATTTGGACAAGCAAACATTTAATCCTCTTTGAAACAATGCCTATTAATAAGGGTGAGACACAGCAGAAATGTTTGGCACAGACAGATTTTCAGGAGAAACAACTCATACCATCTATGAATCATGGTTTTGAAAATGTTATAGTTTGGTGCTTCTTCACTTACTCAGGGACTGGATAGCTTGCATTCATTCAATTAATTCATCAATTTACATTTATGGCATTTGACAGACACTCTTATCCAGAGTGACTTACATTGATCTCATTTATACAACTGAGCAGGTGAGGATTAAGGGCCCAGTAATGGCAGCTTTGCAGTGCTGGGATTTGAACTCACAACCTTCCATTCAGTTGTCCAATGTCTTAAACACTGATCCTAAACACTAACAAATCCACCAAGAAATGGGTCAAAAAGAAGATATTGAGAGTTATGTAATGGTCTAGTCAAAGCCCATTTGAATCCCATTGAAATGTTGTGGGGGGGATTTGAAACAGGCAGTACATGCAAGAAAACCCTCAAACATCTTGCAACTGAAAGAATATTGCATGGAAGAGTGGTCAAAAACTCCAGGTCGCTGATGTCAGAGACTGGTGGCCAATTAAGCCAAACACCTACAAGAAGTTATTTCTGCTAAAGGGGCAATGCTAGCTTCTGAGGCTAATGGTGTACTTACTTTTTCCACAGAAGAATATCACATCTATTGATGTTCCTGTTAAATAAATAATTGAAAAAGCTATTTTTCCTTGTGGTTTTGTTCAGGTGTGTCAACTTTTTTAATAGGCACCGTTTCAAAGAATATGAAATGTTTGCTTGTCCAAATATGTCAAAAAGCCACAAATTTCCATGAGGTGTACTTACTTTTTCACATGACTCTATATTCCATTATAACTGCATTCAGCCAGAGTGTATGGTAATGTAACTGTTTTTCTACTGGTGACATCATGACCAGACTTTTTTCTTTTTTGCCCAGGTCAGGCTTTTGAAGCTCAATAAACACATTAAAATGCATTCCCAGGCCTCAGTCTGAGAACCAGTTATGTTCAAACTTGGCCTTGACTCCACTTTAACTATAAATGTGTCAGCAAAAAGTTTGGTTTGTTCATTTACCTTTCCATTCCTTTGTATTGTGTGTCTTTGTGTGCTCTTTCCTTTCCCACCGCATCTCTGTTTTAAAAAGCAGTCTCCCAATGCCAAAGCAAAGCCATAAAACACTCAGCATCATTCATAGCCTGCAACCGCTCCCAGACAATGAGCCTGCTCAGAGAACAAAAGAACGCGCAGGAATTGTAGCACAGGAAACGAATGTCTGTCAATGCAGTACAAAAAAGTATACGAGAGAATAATTTGGGTGCATTGCCTCATAGTTTAGAGAAATTATATTATAAGAAAGTTGAGCATAGAAAAAGTTTAGAGACAATAATGTTTTCCAGTAGTAATGTGAATGAAGCAGGGAGACCAAAAAATAATTGAAAGCCAACTGGTATAATAAAAAAAAAGAAAAGAAAGAAGAGCAGAATAGTTAAGAGAAGTGGATGAGCAATCATTTTCTTACACTTGAGGGAAAAAATGTCCCACTTCAGAGCAGGCAGAAATTCACTCGAGTCATATTAATTTTTTTTTGTACTGACGCAATAGTTTTATTACAGCATGCAAATATTCTACATAGATTACAACAGATGACGTTTTGTGATGTGTCACACAGTGAGACACATCTTTATGGCACACTTCACAATAGAGATCATATTAGCAAATAAGAGTATATACAGTAATTTGCAAATTCCTGAACTACTGTCAGAGCTGCAGTAATAGAAAATTAATCACCACATAATGAACAATCAGAATCAAGAATTGATACTAGGTAAGACAATCAAGATTAAGCTGATTGTATACATCCAATATACAATTGGTATCTCAATCGGGATTTTAATTTACATAGATTTAGGAAAATGTTGAGTTAAACAACAGTAAAGCACTCTTGTTAAAGGTGACGCCATAGACATCCATTGATTGTGTTCATTTGGTAGAGGATAGTTAACATTTTATCCTTAATGTCTTTAGCTTCACTGAGGCAATGGCTTGGAGGAAGCATGCATTAGATTTTGCTTTCCCAGATTGGCAGCTATAATGCAATAGGGAAGAACTAACCAGCGGGTGAAAATTGGAAACATCTAAGTTGGGAATCTACATTTGACTGTTTCTAATGGCGTACATTTGTTCAGTACATGCAGGTGCTTAAATTGAGTGGTATGGAACTTGGATGATTCTGTCTTCTGCCCCATCCGAATGCCTGCTGAACCGAAGCTCCACGGTCATTCACACATCTCATAATCTCTCTCTCTCTCTCGCCAAGTCTGTGCTCTGAGATCAGTACGCGATTGAGGTAGACGACTCTGTTAGGAATGGTTGACCGCACAACCTTAAGTCGCTTCATGAAGACAATTACGACGAACAGTCTGTGATTAACATAATCGCATTCCATCACCCAGAGTCACCAAGCTGCTGCGAGTGCATTAGCCAAGTGAATCGGTTATAACAAGTACACACAGCGAGCTTTCAGTGGCAGGCCTGCGACAGAAAAGTGTCAAAAGAGCTGCTGTTCGCGTGTGACTCCTGACATGTTGCCTTACATTTCCTACAAGGCCCGATAGCGTGATTGCCGGGAAACTTCCTTTCGACTGCTTGACATTTGCATTGTCTTCTGAATCTTATTGTCATGTGCGCACCTTTCAGGGGAGAGAAAAGAAGTGTTCTGAATATGATAGCGCACTTTTAGAGAAGGTGACATTCTGTGTACTCATTCGGCCTTCTGAATGACAGAAGCAAAGAAGAGGATTTCAGTGTAGCTGGAGAGAAAAAGAGAGAGATGAGCGTTGGGGGTGGGGTATAGTGAAGAACCCATTCGCCCTTAACATCTTTTGAATGATCCTCTATAATTGAATATCGGATTCGTCTGTTTGTTTGCTCCATCTTTGCTTTTATGGCATTTCTCACCCTTAATGTCATTACTCCAGCGTTTATGGCCTATTAAACATCTGTGAACAGGGAGAGAGAGCTGTAAAAACAGCACACACACACACACACACACCCCACCCACCCCAATGCGGCAACCTCGCCTTGAACCTTGCACAGCCCGTGATCAACGCTGAACTCCACACATTTTGGCAGAGCTGAGTCTTTTCCCCCCGTGCCACATGCAAATTTATTTATGATGCCGCAGACTGGCTGGAAATGAAATCAGCATATACACCCAAACTTTTTCCTCCAGCACTCATGATTAAAGAAATCTATTTTGCAATACAGGCAGAGAATAGAATGTTTTTCCCCCTTTTATTCAAATACTGTGAATGGGCTCTATTAAAAAGAGGAGAGAGAGTGATTGAGAGAGAGTGAGAGAGAGAAGCACAGCAGTATTCCTTGTCGAATCTCTGGAATAAATTCGATCAGCATTTCAACACACTGCTGTCATTCTCTTAAAGAGATTCATGCAAGCCACGCAGTTTTCCAGCAGCACCTTCGGAAGAACAGCTGATAAGGAATGCTATACAGAAAGGCAATGAGGATGAGTTTTTACTTTTACATTGCCAATAAAAAAAAGCACTTAATTAGCTATTTAGTCGAGTGCACAAAAGACTGTTTCTTCAAATATTAAAACAAAAGTTCAATCAAATGAGTAGTGTTAAGGTTAACTATAGTTAAAGGTTGTTGAATTCTTGATTCTGATTGGTCAGAAGGTGGTGTTGGTGTTTGTTTGTACATATTTGTTACCTGATGCCTTCAACTCCTTGATCAGTTCCTTTGTTGCTGTCTAGGGGTTTGGTCGAACCTTCTGTGCAGAAATTTGTTCATCCCTGGGATTTAATTTGTGCCCCTTTCTTGCAGTGTCTGTTTCATCCCAAGATCTTTACATTTGCATATGATTTTTTTTTTTTATAGATGCTCATGGTACCTGCAGTTGTTTGGAAAGTGCTTCTAAGGAGGAACTAGGCTTATGTAGATTTTATTTTTCCCCCCTGATGTCTTGGCTCGGATTTTCCCATGGCATCAAGGGCAAAAAGACACCCTCACACAAAGCCACAAACGCAGTCATAATTAACTCCTAATCAAGACAGATGTTCAATCAGAAACTTCTAGATAGTGTTGTGGACTCGAGTCACATGATTTGGACTTGAGTCACAAATTTGCTGAATTTCGACTCGACTTAATCAAAGAAGACTCGCAGCTCAACTTTGACATCATTGAGTTCACTTGAACTCAATTTCAGCAAATCAGCATCAATCTTCAATGCTCAACCAGCCTGACAGCCGCTCAACTTGCACTTGACAACAACAAAGATGAAAGAGTGCTCATTCCCTGGTGACAAAGGCACTTTGCAGTAGCCACGCTCCCAAAGATAGTAGTCTTTGCCTACAAAGATTATGTTGTGTGCAACAACAAAAGGGCTGCAACGTGTAGAACCTGTGGTTCAAGAATACCAAACACAAAAGCAACAAAATGGAACCAAGAACAGCATTTGAAGTTGTACAAAGCAGATCCCAAAGAAAGCCAAATTGAACTGAGATAGATGAATACACTTAGTGAAAATAGTCTGTGCCTCATCTCATGTGAAATTGAACTGAAGAATTAAAAATTTTATAGTTACAGTCATGCGTCTCTTAAATACCTTTATGCAACCATTAGTTCCGGTCCACTAATTTGATTGGTCAAGCAGCATTCCCGGAATTCCTATATTTCATATAACCTAGCTCAAAATGGTTACTACAGCAGAGTTAGCGCCATCATCGGCGGATATGGCTAACCCTAATTTTCATGAGTTAATTTTCAACTTAAAATATGAAAGCTTGTGAGATGAAGATGAAAAGGAAGAAGGGACATCAATTTTACCTGAAACACCTTTAGTGGGAATGTACAAATCAATGTGAGCTAGTTAGCCAGTTAGCTGACATGCTATAAAATGCGTGTGGCCTTTTTGGGATCCAATTACAGTAGGGGAGCAAAAATTAACAAAACATGTGGCCATATTGTGTGTGAAATGTCAGTTAATTGATATTAATTTCTTGTTTATAGAACTGTTGTGTAAAAGCAATATTGCATGAGCAAGAGTGCACAGCACGTGCAGCTTTGTGCCTATGCCGAATCACAGCTACAGTATGCCGATCTTCAGTATAACTGCATGATTGCGGGTGAGATATTGCTTAATTATATTTCCATTGAGTTATAAAGTTTGTCTAGAAAGTGATTAAAACCCATTATAAAAAGCCTGCATGATTTGCGTAAATTTACTTAACAAATTTTTATGCTGCCTTAAATTAAGTAGGATTTGTTTAGGACTCTATACATAAAATTAAGGACTTGGACTATTCAGTCTTGACTTGGGACTTGATTGTCCTGATTTGGGACTTGACTTTGGACTTGTCTTTCCTGACTTCATACTTGACTTGGGACTTTCCTGTCCTAACTTAGGACTTGAATGCCAATACTTGAAACTTACTTGTGACTTGGTCCCACCTCTGCTTCTAGAAGCCATTAAATCAGTTTCTGGAATCTTCCGGACTGTTTAAAGAGACAGTCATACTCGGTATATATACATTTTCTGACCCACTGGAATTTTGATATACTGATTTAAAGCTGAAATAAATCTGTTTCTAATCAACTGCTTTAAAATTGACCTCTAATGTGAACAATTTAGAGTCCCTAATTGATTAAGGAAATATATGGTAAACATAAAATTTATGTTGTCAAAAACTGATATTGAATATCTTTAACCTAGTAAGCTTTTGGCCTCAACTATCGGATTATTAGGCTGCATGTAAACACTAACATGAACATTATAATACAGAGCTATTGTGATCGATTTATTAGTTTCTGGCATCTACTTTCTCCCAAACTTGATTTATTAGTGGTTTTATAAAGCTCTTCTGCATATACAATTTCAAACAAACAATAAAATTCTAAACACTGCACCAAGTCGAGCTGAAATTGAAACGCTTCTATGTGTGTTGCTATTTCTACCTCAGAAGTAGGTCATAGAAACCTGCTGAACTGCAAACTGACAAGAAAGACAGAGAGACTGCTTGAGTAATTTGAATTCAGTGTAAGTTAGTCACAAGATTCTGGTGTTATCTCATGTGATGAGGTTGCAGTTTTTTTGTTTTTTTTCCCATCAAATGGCATCCTAGCGAGAAAATATGGCTGAAAAAATATGGATTCATGCCATATTTGTGACTCATCCACGCAAGCCCTCGAGCGGCGTTTATGAGCGCCAAGTATGGAAGGCAAGATGCAGAACTTATACTGATGAAGATGGTGAGGAATTAGAAAGATTTTGAGGAGGATGTGGTAAGCCTTGCAGAGCCACTTGTCACGAAGTTACAAAAGGGAAAGAGTGTCAGTGAGCAAGCACTAATGAATTCAATATGTGGCTAATGCCTTCTGGCCTCTTCAGCTCCCTACTGGAATTGACGTGACTTTGAAACTTGGTCTCATCAGCAGTTTTTTTGGGCTTCCGAATACAGCACAGAGTAGTGCTATTCTGGAAGGGTTAGCGAACGTGGATGAATTTTAGCCATTTAAAGAGGATGTAATGCTTGCTACAGCAATTTAAGCACTGGGAATATCATGAAAATTTATTTGGTGAAGATGATGATGATGATGATGATGATGATGATGATGATGATGATGATGATGAAGTCTGATGACAGAATTTGTATTTGCAAAAATCATGATACAATTAATTTCTTGTAGACTTTCTAGCAAGTGAGAGCAATTCTGTTAGATTTCTAATGAAAGAAGTCTTAGTCTTAGCTACAAATGCTAATTTCATTGCATAACAGGGTTGCCAGCACTACACTTTTTGGAGGAGAATGACTTTGAGTTACGGTAGTGGAAAGTTACGGTGTGGGTTAGGGATAGGGTTAATGGAAGGTTACGGTAACACAAATAAGCACTAATTACAACCATGGTGAGCAGAAAAACATTTCAGAATGTCAAAACGTGTAGCCTTCGTTGTAGCCTCAGATTCTTGAGTGGAACATGATGTGCTCTTCTCCTGTTGTAGCCCATGCACCATAATGTTTGACGTGTTGTGCGAACTGAGATGCTTTTCTGTTCAGCATGGTTGCAAAGAGTGATTATGTGAGGTACAATCAACTTAAACCAGTCTAGCCATTCTTTACTGACTACTCCTGTCATATTTATATTTATATTAGTAAATTAATAGTTGTATTTTTTTTCCCAGAAATACTAAGTTGTACTTTGACAGATGCGTATTCGTACCTGATAACTGCTAAAAGATCATTTTATGGCCATAGTATCACATTTGTATTGAACACTGTTATGCAAAAGTTGGTATTGGTATCATAGTCAAAATTCTTGTGTTATTACAACAGTATTACTAAGGTCAAAACTGATATTATAAGTCTTTTAAAGCCCCCCCAGTTTAAGACAGTTTCTTGCTCCCTCATGTGAGAATCAAACTCACATCCATCCAGCACCAGGTTACATCATTAACTTCAGTGTTTATTGAATAAAAAGTGATGTAAAAGCAGAATCAAGCCAGTCCAGTTCAGCATGTTTGGTCACAGTATTGGGTGTGCTGACGAGCTGTTTTGATCGTACAATCATTCAGCCCTAAACCGCAGTCAGTCCTGTGTGTGAGCTCTGCAGCACGATGGCTAATCTGATCTAAGTGCTGCGATTGGCTATGATTGGCTGTGAGGCCGCAGACATGGAGGGAAAGCTGATATGATATGATGTGTCCAATTTACAGCTCTGAGCTGGGAGGTGATCAGTGTCATAGTGTGTGATAGACAGAGACAGTGTGGAAGTGTGATACAGAGAATTTGTGTGTGTGTGTGTGTGTGTGTGTGTGTGTGCGTGTGTGTGTGTGTGTGTGTGTGTGTGTGTGCTCGCGCAATAACAAAGGCTTCGCAATTGCATCAGTGCTGAAGTCAGGTCCAATAACAGTTTTATATTGTCATTTATTTAGCCACTGAGGTGACATGGTGGTTGTTTTCTAATAAGGCCGGGCGAAGAATTAATATTCATGAATGAATGAATGAATTAAATAATCAATAAAAGAGAGGCTGGTTTGAGGGATGTACAACAACATTCAGTGTAACGACAAACGAATAGACATTAATTTATTTTTAATATGTTTATATGTTTGTAGTTAAACATCTGTGAAACCAGCCTGTTTTTTTCTTTGTCGTATCTTGAAATGCAGCTTTCAAGTTACAGAGAAACCGCAAAACACAAACTTCTTTTTCTTTCCTGAAGACTTTCCGATGTCTAAAAAGGTAAAATTATGTCGGATGCCGGAAACTCCTTCCATAAATGCTAAGAAAATGTCTCTTAACAGAAAACTTCACAATTATATGTTTTTAATCCGTTTATCTGGAACATTATAAGTGAAAGAGAATTGAATCCAAGAAAAGAGCCAGTGAAAAGTTTTGCTCGGGGGCCAATCAGTGGCTTTCTAGCATAAAATCTTAATCAGTGATTTATGACTGACCCCAGGGATCTAATTTGTCTTAGTTGGCTATTATTCATATTACCCTCCAGCTTCTATATGACCTCAAGTCTTAAAATCGTATAAAGTTGATAAAAAACTGGACTTTATTAGATTTCCAGCAAATAGACCATTTTACAGGAAGTTTGCAGCATGTCCTGATGTCATGGAAAGAACTCGGATGTTATCCGCCGCCGCTAAGTCCAGACATATCTCGGTTTATTGTACATGAGTAGGTGGTGTAATGCATCATTTACCGCAACGCCCTCTGGCATTTGGCATCATCTTGTAGTCCTCTTTACTTCTTTTATCTCTGCTATCAACCAAGCAAGAGGAGACAAACTATCTGTTTATCATCTGATGTGGGCGATTAAATATTAAATGCGGACAGATGACGTTAAATTACTTATCAAAGCCGTTAAGAGCTAGCTCAATCATGAACGCTGCTCTAAAGGTCAGACTCGAGTTAGGTTAGACGGGAGAATTATGTACAGGTTTCGACAAGGCAGGACGTGATGTCGTCATACGGCAATTTGTTGGGGAGAAAATGGTAGAGATACGAACATCAACCCGTCTGAATCTCTGAAAGTTTGAATGTCTGAAGTCACTCCTAAGAACTGGTTTGGTTTCATTAGTAATTTAAGAAAACAAAAAAGTATCGTCAGATTGAATTGGTTATATTGATTGCATGACAATATACCATTTTAAACTGTGACTAAAAAATCCAGGAAGTGAAATATTTGAGGATGTGGGCAATGGAAGTATTTGTAATATTTTGCAAATATTAACAAAACAATGCAAAAAGAAAATCCAAACCATAACAAAGCAACTGGAAAAACATGAAGAATTTTGTTCAATTTTATGAATTTTTTAAAAAATATACCGTTGGGTCCAAAAGTCTGAGACCACATTGAAAATCTGTTTGTTTGTTGTTGTTGTTGTTGATGATGATGATTTTTTGCTTAAAATTAGAAATAAACAAAAGGCTTTCGAATTTTGAATCATTTCAAACAAAGTTCAATATCTTGATCATTTAATTTCCAAGATTCTGCACTATTTCTATTTCTATATTTGTACGGAAGCTCGGATTTTCCTCATGTCTAATCTCTTACTCTGATGGATTTGATCTAAAATGGATCATAAGATTTTGCTCAAACTTGTGGAGCCCATTCCAGTTTGCATGTCGAGTGCACACTGTCACTAAAGTAAAAACAAGGACATACCAAATACTGCGAAACTCTGAAATTCATGTAAATATTTCAAAGGTTCTACTTTTCACTCATGTTGCTGTCAGTAAATATCACTTGTAATGATAAATTAGAAAAGAATGCAAAATAAAAGCGGTTTCACTACTTGGTCCCACTGTATGGTTGTATGTGTATATATATTTAAATATATACATACTGTATATACATTTATGACAAAAATAAAAAGGGTTTTAAATACATACACAGATCAGCCATAACATTAAAACCACTGACAGGTGAAGTGAATAACACTGATCATCTTGTTACAATGGAATCTGTCATGTGAACAGTCAGTTCTCAAAGCTGATGTGTGGAAGCAGATGTGATGTCATCTGTGGAAGCAGAAAAAAAAATGGGCAAGAGTAAGAATCTGAGTGACTGACAAATTGTAATGGCTAGACGACCGGGTCAGTGCGTCTCCAAAACGGCAGGTCTTGTGGGGTGTTCCCGGTATGCAGTTGTTAGTACCTGCCAAAAGCGGTCCAAGGAAGGACAGCCGGCAATCGGTGACAGGGTCATGGGTGGCACAAGGGGGACCTACACAATATTAGGCAGGGGGTTTTAATGTTATGGCTAATCCAATTAATTATTTGGTGGAAACAAGTGACAAAATTGAGAATTGGCTTCCGATATGTTTGTTTATACATTATTCCAAGTTTGAAGTGTAGTAATAATCTTCTCCATGCTTAGGTTAATGTAGTCATGCACAGTGCTCTAATTTTGTGTCTGACAGATTTTAAAATACAAAAAAAAAAAAAAAAAACCCACCACAAGTTAAGTATTTGGTATCCACAAAATACAAAATAGATCTCAAAAAGCTTAATTTTGTGTGGCTGTAATATTATAAGCATTATTAATATTATTCACGACATTCTGAAAGCCACTTTTTGTTTTTCCTTTTTCAAATTTATTTTTCATAAACTTTATTATTAAAGGCATTGACAGCCCTAAGACAGTGTTAGCTTTCAGCCTAATCATGACCTAACCTGAAACGACTCTACCACTGTGCTGAAAGGAAATGAGATTTCATACTGTCCAAACAGCACTCTATATCCAACCTGATACCAAACAAATCCCTGACTGTACAGTATTAGTAATTGGTCTTCTGTGACAGAGACTTCCTGTTTCCTGTTTGCGCTTGAAGATGAAGGTCTTAATGAGACCTTCTTGTGCCGGTAATCCTTCCATCACCTACCTGATTAAACACACAAGGCTTTTCTGACAACACAGAGGCATAAACAGACGGGTTAACAAGAGCAATGACAAGGAGCAGATGGCTGCAGCTAAAACAAGAGGAACACAGGAAGCAGGAAACATGTTTGGTCAAGGCTTAAGCAGCTCCAGATACAAATCACAGGTTTATATTAATGCACTAATTACACTAAAAATATGTTATTATTATCGTTTTTATTGTAACAACTTAATTTATTCATTTATTTAAGTTAACAACGATTGATATGACATTGATATAGTGTCGTTTTCTGTAAAAAGATGTCTACTTAACATTTTTGCAAGGAGTCTCCAGTGTCATTGTTTTGTAACAGTCTAAAGCTGTAACGAGCGAGAGAGACTGGTTGAAGTAAACATGAAATAGTTTTGGACCTAAATTCCACATGGACATTCTTGCTGTGGTTGCTGGACTACGGTTGCTACTATGGCCTTGGGACTGCAATTACCACATACAATTTTGCACTCAGGTCTCCTTTGGTGAACAGTGGACTAGTTCAACAAAGACTTCATATAAAAAACATAATGAACTTTCCTTTACTTTGACACTATCTGTTGTTACCCAGATGAGGATGGGTTCCCTTCTGAGTCTCGTTCCTCTCAAGGTTTTTTTCTCATTTCATCTTGGGGAGTTTTTCTTGCCACCGTCATCACCGGCTCGCTCAATAGGGATAAATTCACACACGGGATACAAAATCTGTATCCCGTGTTTATATGTTCCTGAAAAGCTGCTTTGAGACAATGTCCATTGAAAAAAGTGCTATACAAATAAAATTGAACTGAATTGAATTAACTGTTTCTAGAACAAACTAGTTTTGCAAATCTTCCACGACAATAAAAGTAAGTATAAACATAAATATTGTTGTGATGTGGTATAAGAGGTATAAAACACAACAATATTTACTGTTTTGAATGAACAATTGAGTGTGTGTGTGTGTGTGTGTGTGTGTGTGTGTAATATATATATTTAAGTCTACACACCCCTGTTAAAATGGCAGGTTTTTGTGATGTAAAAAATACAATAAAATAAAACAAAAAATTTTTGTCAGAACCTTTTTCACCTTTAATGTGAAAAACAATCTGAAATATTTGGGGGGGGGGGGGGGGACGAAAAAGAAAAACTTACAAAAGAATAAACTGGTTGCATGAGTATGTGCACCCCTAAACTAATACTCTGTTGAAGCACCTTTTGATTTGATTACATTATTATTATTATCCATCCATTAACCCATTTTCTATACCGCTTATCCTTAAGGGTCGCAGGAAACCTGGAGCCTACACCAGGGAGCATGGAGCACAAGGTGGGGTAAACTCTGGACAGGGTGCCAGTACATCTCAGGGCACAATCACATACACATTCACACACCCATTCATACACTACGGACACTTTGGACATGCCAATCAGCCTACCATGCATGTGTTTGGACTGGGGGAGGAAACCGGAGTACCTGGAGGAACCCCCCTCAGCACGGGGAGAACATGCAAGCTCCGCATACACAGGGAAGTGGCAGGAATCAAACCCCCAACCATGGCAGTGTGAGGCGAAAGTGATAACCATTAAGCCACTTTGCGCCCATTATTATTATTATTATTATAATTATTATTATTATTATTATTATTATCCACTGTACAGCCACTGTTTTCTCCAAGTCTTCACCTGTATAAATAAAGCTATGTGCATTTATATTAATTGCACGTAACTGTAACAGTATCAGCTTCTAAAACATCAGGTCCTATTAGGATGTCACACGCAGCGCAGTTGACCTTGTGCTGATGATTTTTAAGGCTCATCATTAATCATTTCCGATAGGGAATATTGATGTGGATCGTCGTAACGAACAATCAGTCCACGCCAGCTGTTAAGCTGCTTCTCGTGCAGGAAACGGGGCACTGTGGGAATTAAATTAGCACTGTGACAAAAGCCCTGAAATACAAGCTAATCACTACAGGTGCATTCCACACCTGGAGAAAGACAAAAAAAAAAAGAGACACCGCTTAGAAATTACAGCATGTTCAGGTTTTAAAAGTAAAATCTAAAAAAAAAGAAATTTCCTGTTGACCATCATGTTGCATCTGTGCAGCTTTCTAAAAGCCTAACTAGTATGTCTGACTAAACAAATGTGTTAATGGTATGTGTGATAAACACATATGTGTGATGTGTGTTTATCTCCTCGGATTTGTCACAGGCATCAGTGCATCTGTAAAAAAAAAAAAAATACCGTACGGTACCCTCAACTAATATTGGCACCCTTGGTAAATATAAGCAAAGACGGCTGGGAAAATTTGTCTTTATTGTTTAACCTTTTGATCTTTTGTTAAAAACATTCACAAAAATACTCTTCTCTCATGGATATCAAACAGTTGCTAACACAACTGGTTCATCCAAAAAATATATATTTGTTAAATTTAGGTGTGCAACGATTATTGGCACCCTTTTTGTCAATACTTTGTGCTACCTTGCTTTGCCAAGATAAAAGCTCAGAGTATTCTCCTATAATGCCTGATGAGGTTGGAGAATACATGGCAAGGGATCTGAGACCATTCCTCTGTACAGAATCTCTCCACATCCTTCAAGTTTTGAGGTCCATGCTGGTGGAGTCTCCTCTTCAGTTCACCCCACAGGGTTTCTATGGGTTTCAAATCAGGGGACTGGGATGGTCATGGCAGGACCTTGATTTTGTGGTCAGTAAACCATTTTTGTGTTGATTTTGATGTATGATTTGGATCATTGTTCAACCACAGCCCATTTGAAGCTTTCTGGCAGAGGCAGTCAGGTTTTCATTTAATATCTGTTGATATTTGATAGAGTCCATGATGCCATCTGTCCTAACAAAATGTCCAGGTCCTCTGGCAGAAAAACAGCCTCAAAACATTAAAGAGCCACCACCATATTTAACCATGGACATGGGGTACTTTTCCATATGGCTACCTCTCTTTGTGCGCCAAGACTACCTCTGGTGTTTATTGCCAAAAAGCTCTATTTTTGTTTCATTTGACCATGTTTGGAAGGGTTTCAAGAAAAAAACCTCCACTCTCATACAAAAACAAACCTCAACCTGCATTTTACTTTATATTGTTTTCTTAACAATCCATTTGTTACACAATTAATGTCAATTTTAAAAAATAAATCACATTTTGCACAGCTACAAGGGGAGTAACATGGCGGGCATTCTGCTGCAGCCCTGAAGATTCTTTCGTTAGCCCCAAATAATTCTCCACTTGGAGCGGTTTGTCACTATGTAACTGAACATCAGTAAAAGAAGACCGCCTGTAATTATATATAGCACCATTGAAAAAGAGAGTTGCGACACTCCCATAGACTTCTGTAGGAACTGGAGAATGCAGAATTAAACATGGGCGCTGGTAAGTCGATAAAATTATTGCTTTTTTTTTTTTTTTTTTTACATTTTAACACATTAGCTCACCTCTCATGAATCTAGTCAATAGTGATATTGTATGTAGCCAGCTTTAATGAATGTTTATTGTTAGATAATAGCTAGTTAGATTCTAACTGTAGTTAGCTAGCCTGAGCAACACTACCATACTACCACACACTACCATT
This sequence comes from Ictalurus punctatus, assembly GCF_001660625.3. Taxonomy (NCBI): domain Eukaryota; kingdom Metazoa; phylum Chordata; class Actinopteri; order Siluriformes; family Ictaluridae; genus Ictalurus; species Ictalurus punctatus. The sequence goes on along the minus strand of NC_030417.2, from coordinate 17,627,338 downwards.
CTAGCTACCATAACCAGATGTCAGTTGGCATACATTTACCTCAAATAAATTGCAGTTATTGGTGTTTGTTAACATACAAAGTTTATATTTGTTATATTTGTGATTAGATTTGTGATTGTGATTAGACTGTGTTAGTTTTAGCCGGTGTACCTAATAAACTGGCAGTTTGAATTGCAGCCCAACTTTGATTAGTCTGATAAAACATTTATATGTGTACATAAAGATTTTGTTGAGTGCAACCTCAAGAGAACATTATAGTGTGCTTATTGGACCAACATCACTTAAGTATTTGGACATCAATTTGACATTATCTTAAGATAGCACCTTATTTCTCTCTCTTTTAGGAGGTGATAGAGAAGTCTAAAGCAATAGATATCCCTACAGTTACTGACACAGTAAATCTCAATTTCCAGCTGTTGAACAGATGGGATCCCCCCCCCCCCCATTTATTTAATACTGGTAAATAATACAATATAACCACACACACCTCTACACATCAGACTGGACTGTTATTATAAGCAGGTATTCTCCTGTTTATGAGGGACATTAAAATTACCAGGGCTCATTAATAATATCCTTTTTTTTTCATATTTATTTTATATTTTTTGCATCCAAATGCTGCACAGCCAATCATGGTAAGATTTTTTTTTTTAAATGAATTTGGTTTTATAACATTAACATTATATTTATTGGTTTTTGGCATCGAAAGAACACCCCCCTACCCCACCCCACCCTCAGCACTGAACATTCAGGGAAAATATACAAATAAATAAATGAAAATAATAATACATAATAATAAGAGGTAAAATATATATTTTTTATAGGCGTTATCATTTTATTTATCAATTCAACTAATCCCTTTCCAGGAATTGCATAATAGTGGCCTACTTTCTGTCATCTTTCTCTCCTTGTAGAAGATCGAATGAGTTTCTATGAAGACTTCCCATTCAAGGAAAAACTTTGTCTACCCTCTCACTGGATATATTATATAATAAAATGTTTTGCTGAATGCCATTGTTTGCCTTGGTTATTTTGCACTATTGACCAAACTTCTTTTTTAGTTTAAACTGAGCAGCTGCTTGCATTCATTGATATTCACTTGTTGTGCATGCTTATGTGAATGCCTTAACATAAGATGACATTAAGATGTGAACAATTATGATATGAATATGAAAAATATGAATGCATGTGTACTGTAAATGTATTCTACGTTGAGGGACCAATCTCCTTTTTCTCCAAAAGTGAACACAAAAAAATTATTAATCCTGTCTCTCCATCACTCCCCAGAAGAATGTTACTATAAATGTAGTAATCAAAGTACAGTATGTTAATATTTACAGAAAATTGCTGCAAATGTAGTCCGTGCCGCTGTCTGTCCCACTTAATCCTGGGGAAACATGTTGACAGCGCAGACTTATTTTGAACTATTGATGCATTGCGACGAGATCAAAGTGTGCCGCAACTCTTTTTTTTTTTTTTTTTCAACAGCGCTGAATTTATATCTTCAGTGAATGGAGGCGAGACCAATCAGACAGCATTTACAGGAAAAACACGTGGGAATACTCGTGTCTTATTGGCTGACAGTCTCTCAGTTCTGCCACACTCTAGCTCACACAGTGTGAGGAAAAATGGATATACGCCGATTTCATTTTTTTAAAACAGTCAAACGGAAACAAACAGTAACATCCTCTGATGCTGAGCAGGAAAACAAGGTGTGTAAATGACTATATGAGTTCCGGTTTACATGAACATGATTTGAGCAGAGCATGAAGAAAGATAATGCACTTTGCATGGCACTGTAGCAGCTAAAACCATACAATGAAAGCTTAGTTGTGCCTCCCCTTGACTAGCGACACCAAACTAGCCTAGTTAGAAAAGTTTGATATTTTATTGGTATATTTTAACACCCGAGCCGTGTTTTATGATAAATCTGACTTTCTGATCATGATATACATTGATGCGCTCTAAAATTACTGAAAGAACTATGACTTTCACTTGGTGGTGTATTTTTGTAGGTTTGATAGGTTTTAAAAGAAACGTGAAAGTAAAGTAATTAGTAATCCGATCACTTTTTACATGCAGTAGTCAATAATGTAATTAGATTACAATTTTAAAGTAGTAATTAGTAATCTGTAGTGGATTACATTTTTTAGGAACTTACACAACAGTAGTTATGAATGACTAAGAGAATTTAATTAGCCTATGTATATTTAACAAATATATATATATATATATATATATATATATATATATATATATATATATATATATATATATATATAATTTTTTTGTGATTTTTTTAACAAACGAATCAAAAGGTTAAACAATAAAGGCCATTTTTCACAGCCTTCATTGCTCATTTACCAAGGGTGGCAATATTAGTGGAGAGTGCTGTATGACATCACAAATAATACTCTACATATAACCTCAAAAATATGACATCATAAAAAAAACTCTCATTGTGACATCACAAAAAAACTGCATATGACATCATAAAAATTCTACATATTCATCTAATCAAAAATGTCAATAATAAAGTAAATAATTGAATTAAAAAAATGATTTAATCTTTAAGATTTTAGATATGTATGCTATTCTTGGCTTTGAGTTTTTTCTTCCTGTGTGTATTTCCCTTTTTTTTGGTCCGGGTTTCTTTATAATGTTTGTTAGCATTTGCTTGTTCAATTTTTAAAAAGAGCTACGATTTAATTTCATATTCGGTTTATCATGCATTTTAAACCTGATGAATAGAACGAGTGTGAAACCTCTTTATGTAATGTTACTTGGACAGCTCTTGGTAGCTAGTTTCCTAGCTAGCTAGATGTTTGTGAACGAGTGTTGCTTAAACCGGGTTTAAGTTCCTGCGATGAAGTATTTTGGTCTTCATTTTCTGACCATTATTCGAGTGTGGACTTGGAGGACGAGTGCAGAAATGTTGTCATCTAGAAATGTGTTGATGTATTCCAAACAATTTCATCTTTATTCTATACAGTTTGAGTAATACGCATTTTATATAAAAAGGAACCATTTTTTCATTTAATATAAAAGGAATGTTAAAGAAGTTAATAAGAGCAACATTAGCTGGATGTCACATCGTACACTGAAAAAAAAATATAAATCATGCATCAATGTATTTAAATGGCAGAATTTCCACTTAAGTAAAATATTTACGTTTAACAAAAAATAAATAGATAAATACTGACAGATTTATGTTACAGTCATTCAATAGAAATACGTACATTTTTATGAATTTAATTCATCATAGTAACATGGACATTAGGGTACGGTGGCTTAGTGGTTAGCACGTTTGCCTCACACTTCCAGGGTCCGGGGTTCAATTCCTGCCGGGGCCATGTGTGTGCAGAGTTTGCATATTTTCCCCGTGCTGCGAGGGTTCCCTCCGGGTACGTGGTATATCCCTCCGGGTATGTATGTATGTGATTGTGCCCTGATGGACTGGCACCCTGTCCAGGGTGTAACCCGCCTTGTGCCCGATGCTTCCTGGGATAGGCTCCAGGTTTCCCGTGACCCTGAGAAGGAGTAAGCGGTTGAAGATGGATGGATGGAACATGGACATTATATCAGTAAGCAAACGCTGCCTATTTTGCTTACATGGAAATTCTGCCCTTAATTTAAATCCGTTGATCTATTCAATTATTATTCTTCAGTGTACTGAGACACTCCTCTGTCCTGAAGACTTTCCCATATCGGAAAACCTTACTGACATTACATTGTGCTGGCACTGGAGACTCCTTCCATTACAGGTGCAATAGTAAATATTTTTCATTACTTACTAGTAGAAATCCTAAAAAAATTATGTACAAATGTTAACAAAATAGGGAGCACACGGTGGCTTAATGGTTAGCACGTTCGCAACTCCAGGGTTGGGGGTTCGATTACTGCCACGGTCCTGTGTGTGCGGAGCTTGCATGTGCTACAGGGGTTTCCTCCGGGTACTCCGGTTTCCTCCCCCAGTCCAAAGATATGCATGGTAGGCTGATTAGCATGTCCAAAGTGTCCATAGTGTATGAATGGGTGTGTGAATGATTGTGGACTGGCACTCTATCCAGGGTGTACCCCGCCTTGTGCCCGATGCTCCATGGGATAGGCTCCAGGTTCCCCGTGATCCTGAAGGATAAGCCGTATAGAAAATGGATGGATGGATTACAAAATAGCTTACAGAGCAAGTGTATTACCTACCTGGGGGGAAAAAAACAGGTGTGAAAACCTGCCTTCCAGTCCAAAAAGTTTGTTCGTATTTGCATTGGAGTCTTGTCAGTCATTTTATAGACACGCCCCTGCACGTCCTCATAAATCATTATGAGAACTTGCTTGTTTATAGAGTTGTAACGTGGCTTTCAAGCAGCTGAATGTCTGAGTGCACTTGAAAGTGATGTCACAACTCCCTTCTGGAAAAAAAAAAAACCCAATAGAAACCCTCCTCGTACTGGTTTTAATGGAAACTGTAATGGTCCCTGTGGGTCTCTAGTGGTAATTTGTTTCCTTCTGTTAGTGGCATGTTATGTCTAGTGGATAGCAATAAGGTCCAATAATGGTAATGGTTTTAATGGTTAACAGTTGATGGTTCGTAATGGTATTTGTTTTGTTTTTTTTCAGTTAAAGAAAATGAATCAATTCCTACAGGCCAATTAGAATCGAGAATTGTGTGTGTGTGTGTGTGTGTGTGTGTGTGTGTGTGTGTGTGTGTGTGTGTGTGTGTGTGTGTGTGATTAAAGAGCGCACTCTTGCTCCTTGGCCAGTCCACGCAGGAGAATCCGCTCCAGGTTTTCACTGGTAGCCGCTGTGTATCTCTCTCTCTCTCTCTCTCTCTCTCTCTCTCTCTCTCTCTCTCTCTCTCCTGCAGCGGCGCACGAGCAGATGTTTGCCGAGCTAAACAAACGCACAGGGTTTTTTCCCCCTTTACATTAAAATCTGTTACCGGATGCGTGTTTTTTAAAATTTCAAGCAACACAACCCTGGACATGTTAGTTCAGTGTGTGTGTGTGTGTTTCCCTTTGCTCTGAAAGTTGAGAGAGGTTTATTTGATGGTTTATTCTCCGCACGCGCACCTGCGATACGATGCTGTAACGCGCCGTCTGTGAGCGGCGCGAGCGGCACTGCCTCACATACACACACACATACAGAGAGAGAGAGAGAGAGAGAGAGAGAGAGAGAGAGAGAGAGAGGAGGAGGAGGAGAAGGAGGAAGAGGAGGAGGCGCGCTAAAGGACGAAGAGGAGTGAGTAAGGAAGGAAAGGAGAGGAGGGAGGGAGGAGATCGGATGCAGTAGCGCCGCCACTCCATGTCCAAACTCTGCGCACGCGATACACTCAAAGCTCCACGCGCTGCTGGGAAGGAAAGACGCACGCTCGCTCGCACGCACCCAGACTATTCATTTTTTTTTATTCAACCTTAGGTATATTTTGAATACAAGAAAGAGGGATAAGAAGAAGAAGAAGAAGAAGAAGAAGAAGGCGACGATGCAGTTTCACCCGCGTCCCTATGTGCGCTGGAGAGCCGCGCAGATTCTCGCCTCGGTTTGTCTTCTGTCCTTTGGATTCACCTGCACCGGTGAGTCGCTCGGGTTATTTCATTCTGCCCGTGTGTGTGTGTGTGTGTGTGTGTGTGTGTGTGCGTGTGGGTTGATGCATTTTTTTTTTTTTTTTACCTCACTCCTCTTTCATCAAGAGGACTCACGAGGACTGAGAATAAATAGCAGTGTCCCTGTGCGCAGACCTAGTTTTATGCATCCAGGGGTGAAAAAGAAAAAAGAAGAAAGAAAAAAAAAACCCTGCGCGTGAGCCATGTTGTGTTGAGCATGTCAGTACGCACCGTGCACGAGTTTATTATGCACACCTCTGATACTCATATAAAACACGACCACGAGCAAGTTTAAGCTATAGTGCAACCACGAGGCGACGGCGACGGCGTGGACGTGCAAGCGGACAGAAGAAAGCGCGCGCGAGCGAGGATGTGAAGATGTCGCGGTCTAATTAAGAGCAGTGCTTGAAATGGGTCAGCTACTGGACCCCGGGACCTCAGGACTCCCCCCTTTTCCCACAAACCCACCTACCTCTGTGCGCTAAAGCAGGATCAGCACGGGCTGCGTGGCGCGTGCAATGCCGCGTTTGCGTTTGCTTCGTCCGATCTTGCTGCATTGGCAGGATCATGCTGACAGGTTGGCCGAGTAAGCTGGCTGGCTGGCCGCGGTGTGAGCCCTGGCTTCAGCAAGTTGCACAAGGAGACGGCTCATAAAGAGGTGTTAAAAAGGACGGAGGCTGGATTTTCTTCAAGCTGTGCAAAGTCTTCAGATGTCACCTAATGTACAGACAGTCCTGTTTGCTGATTTCCATGCTCTAGAACAGTGGTTCTGTTTCATCCACAAGTTATCTGTATTAGATTAATCACTGAGGTCTTATCGACTAGATTTTAACCGCCATGCTCAGAAATCTGCCAGCTGTCCAGATGTTGAATACAGTCCTAGTGGAAGTGCTGTGAAGTCTATCCCAGTCATCTATGATTTATTTATTATCAAATTTAGTTACAGCTATAGAAATCATCATCATCATCATCATCATCATCATCACTGTTATTATACTGTTTGTACTAGTGAGATCTTGGTATGCTGAATCAAAGGGATTTCTCATCAAACTGTACCAAGGCTCCAAGTCTAGTGTGTATCTTTCATAACAACACACCTATAAAAGTTCATTAAAGGTGCAGCATGTGCGCACCAAAGTCAAAGAAACCTTCAAAAGGTTGAAGGTACCATCAGGAGAAGTACTGTTTGTGTAAATAACTTTATTTGCTTAGTAAACAAGTCTATTAAAATATTTTGACATCTATGAGAGGAAAGTTCAGGAATAATAATAATAATAATAATAATAATAATAATAATAATAATAATATAAAACACTGTTGTGTGAATGGAATGAACAGACAGAACTTGATATTATGTTGTTTGTGATATATGAATAAATCTGTCTGAGAGGCCTCTTGGATATTAAAAGGTTGTTCTAAAACATCCTGTTGAGCCACTTCACAATTAGGTTGGTGTGTTAGGGCATGGGAATGATCAAAATGTGTTTGTGAGGTACAGTCTACACGGCAAAATCCACAGTGTTGATTTAACACCCAGGGTGTTGAATTTACACCCTACAGTGTTTATAGAAGTCCATTGGACACCAATGAACACTCTGGGTGTTAATTCAACACTAGAGATTTTACTGTGTAGGAACCAAAAAGTGTACCAAATGAGTATAATTGTAAATGAACAAGATACATAAAGGACAACTGAGGTCATTTGAACCATACAGAATAATCAAACATGTAGAGCGCCTAGTATGTTTGACTACTTGGGCATAACTTTGGACTTAACTTCCTTTCAAATGAAATCGCACGACTGAGATTTCCTCTAGCCGCTAGCTTCACTCCTGGGCTAATTGAAACGGGTGATTTAATTCTGCCTGTGCGTAATCCTTGTCGACACAAGCGGCGCTTAATGTAGACATAGACTCCAAAGCTTGAGACCAGTGCACATGATAAAGAATGCATGAAGAGCTTTTCTTGTAAAGCTGTAATGAAGAAGAAGGACTTTGGTGCAAGGAGGTTAAATGCACCTATAGACCCTTTTGGGTTTGTTGTTGTTGTTGTTGTTGTTGTTTAAAGTTAGTGATAGTTGGTCTGAAGCGATGGATGCATTTTATTCTGTGATCTCATATTAAACTGGGGGGGGAAATTACTAAATGGTACTTCCCTTGTTGTACTCTGAATAATACATTGTATGTATCTTTAATACGTGTCTTTCACATGGAAACTTGGATGTGCTGTAGTGTATCTTACCTGCCTTGTAGTTCATTTTAAGAGTAACCTACACGCACACGTAAGAATGTACCTTTGAGGTGTAACCACCTGAAAGAACCCCAAAGAAAGATCCAGTTTAGTACCCTTCATTTCTGAGAGAGAGAGAGAGAGAGAGAGAGAGAGAGAGAGAGATCAATATTGTTTTTCTGAGTATTCTCAGATCTCTGATATTGGTATATTAATAATGGAAAATAGGCTCATATCCCTTCTTCCCCCCCTTAGATATGAAATCTGCTGCACAATTAAATACCTCAGGGAGTGCATAAGGTCAGATCATAACCTCAAATAATAAGCTCAAAATTTTGAAGAAAAAAAAAGAGAGAGAGGAATAGTGATAGCTCCTGAGTCAGAGCTGGAGCTGGTTGTCTGACTCTTCACACACACAGTCATCAATTTTGTATAATATGACCAAGGGGCAAAATTGACCGTGTTGCTTTGAAAGACGTCCATACTGTAGCGCTGCTGGTGTTAATGAAGTCATCGGCCTGGGAGTTTGCTAGCGGAGTGGGAAAAGGCATACACGCCACACACTCACACACATAAAACACACACACACACACACCCCTCGCTTTGGCATCATTTCACACTTCATTTGCATGACGCTGGCTGGCCACAGTAAAGCTTCCTTGGATGAAAACATGTTTGAGGGCCTTTTTCCTCCTGCATTAATTAGCGAATAATTATGAATACATTAAACAACGAGTCATGCTCCTGGGACTCCGAGTACATTTTGGAGTGAGTGAGTGTGTTGGTGTTTTTGCTTTCGTACGTCCGGCACGTCTTTTGAATCACCGATCTTAGGGTTTCCAGTTGAAGCGTAACAAAATCCTGAGATTTCTCACTTTGCTCTGGCTTCAAACAGCCAACTCGTTACAGGTACGATATGAAATGAATCAGAAGCGTGCCTTCGTAGAGGGAAATATGCCGAAGTGGCTTTTTTTCCGAGGGCGTGAAAGACTTTAGAGGGAAATCTAAAAAAAAGGTTGAGTCGCCAGTCTTCATTACAGATGAGAGGGGCGGAGTGGATGAGCGACATTTCTCCAACTCTCTCTTCCTGCCCTGACAGGAGGAAGACCTTCTGGATGAATGCTAACAAGGAGCTCTCAGAGAGAAGGAGAAGAAGTAGACAAGAGAGCGAGAGAGTCAGGGGCTGTTTGTCACAGGCTCTTGCTTTGTTCCCTGGTGGAGATGAGATACGCCTGTCTGTCATGTTCCCTTTAGTTAAGGGCATACAATCATAGCCACAATCTCAATCCCAATCGGGATCTTGAGCATTCCTATCCGACTGAAACAGTAGGTTGGTATCAGATCGGACTTGTGACACGGATTCATATCTAGAAGTCGAGTCAGGATAATTTTTTTCCATCTTTCATCTTCCATTTCTTTTAATCGATAGGGGTTTATCGCAGAGGCACACTGCCCCTCTCACGTGCCATCACACTGGCCATCAACCAGCCTTCAGCTGAACTCTGACTGGTTGGACTCGCGGTGTTCGCTGTTGCGTAGCAACGTGACGTGACGAGATGTCATGACCACGGATTTTAGAATCGCATTGTTCCAAATAAACAATAACAGTGTATCCAGTAACATTTTAATTAAACAGTAAAGTGTAATCAATACAATTATACAGAACTTTCCATCTGTTATAGCCTTGCGGCGTGCTCGTGCATCCCCGACCACTTTTTGAAAGCTTAGCGCATTAAAATTTTTTACATTTTTTTACATTAATCTTACAACAAAAACTGACAAACGTTCTAACAGTCATGATGCATAAACAAAGTTACACCCACATTGCTTTCTATTTATTATCCCTTCAATGAGACATGCAGCTCTGTTTGGTTTTTTGTTGTTGTTTTTTTTAGATACTGCTCTTGTTTGCGTTCTGTTCGTGTGACCCCGCCCCTAAAGTTCACGCTCACCTCACGTCGCAAAAGTATAAACCATCCCTGACAAAATGGCGTCTTCGGTTATTCATATATCCATGCAAAGTTCTGCAAGTGTTTCCACCGCACTCTTAGGCCCTCGTCATGGAGTCCCTGCGCAACAAGAGCAGGCGGGAAAAGCCACCATTAGCATAATTTATTGGCTTACGATGCCTCGTGGTCAAAAGAGCTCAACTCCCCTGCATCCCAAAGCTAATGCATGGCAAATGATTAGCGTGTGCCGTGCTATGAGTTTTCGAGGCGATGTTAATTTCATCTAGAGGAAAAAAAAAGCAAGGTTTTTTTTTTGTTCCCCCAAGTCACGTGCAGTGAATTCAAATGATGCATGCAAAGCGCAGACTGGTGCTGATGGGGGCAAAAAATATTCACTATATAATTATTTATTTCTACACCATTGAATTAGCATGATGTTTAACAGTCAGAAGTATCAAGCAAGAGGGAAATTAGACTTTGGAAAAAAATAAAATAAGAGCGATGGGGAAGAAAGGGTTTATCAGGTCCCCCCACCCCCTCCCTCTCCTGAGGGGCTTGGGTTATTTAATATTTTGTCGAGCGCTCGGAATTGGAATTTTACTCAATCATGGAATAAACTAGACATAATGCAATTTAACCTTATAGAGCAGTTTCATAACAATGCTAATCTATTAATTTATCAGTCCCACTGGCAGTGCGGGGTACATTTCTCGCATATGAGCAGCATGCGTATGCTTACGCGTATTCATTTGCTTGATTCACGGTGTGCAATGTGAAAAAGGTAAACAAGTTGATGGGTTACAAATAGATCGCAAATTCCTTATTTTGTGCATGGTTTAATGCATCCGACCTTTCGGCGGTTGGGATTGGGGGGGTCGGGGGGGGGGGGGGGGTAACACGGGTAGTTTGTTCTTGAGTTTTGTGCCAGATTTTGTGATGCTCTGATGCACTCTACGCCAACGATCTACACTTTCGTCATTCCTGACGAGTTGACCTTGAGCTGCACACTTCACACACTCCTTCAGTATCTCGCAGAGATAAAACTACATTTCCCAAGGTGCCTTTGTAAGCCTCGGTTCCACGCATGTTTTGTAGATATAAGAGCGATGATATACGAGCGAGCCATCTGCCAGAACGCTCTTCGCTGCCCTTTTTTCTCTCTACCCCAGCACACTCCAGCTTTGCTTAGCTGTTTTGTTTTTTCCCCCTACCACAGCTCCACAGGGTTCGAAAAACGAAGAAAAACGTGCATAAAGATGAAAAATGCACAATGGCACTCCATCTGTGGGGCCTCCCTGCAGTGTGTTTAAGGATGTTTGGGCATCCGTGGCATTCTCCTGTGATCAATACGCGTCTGACTGTTTAATTGGTCATCAGTCAATGACAGGGAGGTGTGTTTAAACCCGGAGGTGCTTAATCCTGGCTTATTACGCCTCTCCTCTGGGCCGCTTTGGAGACGATGCGTGTTTCCAGACGGCTTACTAAGCAACGGCGTTTGCATGCTAAGCTCTGGGAGTTACTGAGGGAAGGCTGCCACTAGGGAGCTCCATCTTGACTTCTCACTTCAGATTAGCCAAAAAGGAAGAAAAACTATCATGGTGGGCCAGAGTGGTTGAGGGTTTTATGTTTCCCTGCTCCATCACACCTGGTTCAGCTCATTAGTTAATGATCCTGTTAAATGAGGTGTGTTGAAGCAGGGAAAAAACCCTGAAAATCCTCTGGAAATGCAAGGTCTGAGCACTTGGCCTTAAAGTGTTTAGATCACATTTAGCTGCTTGAACTTTCATAATGTGAGGCGTTTTCTGTAGGACAGAATGTTTACTGGTCCTTTTATTTTTCTATGAGCTTGACCTCACACACACCTTTCTTTATACAAACTCAAGAGCCACTTCTACCAATGTAGAAGTGTTGCCTGGTGGGAGTATGAGACATAAACGTAATGGAAGACCATCTCAGGTGCATGAAAGCTCAAATGTGCTGTCCAGTCCCATGTTTTCATCACCTGGAAACCTATAGTCATTATAATAGCTTAAGCTAGGTTCGTGACTAGGCTAAAATGCTAGCTGAAGTAATGAAGTTAAGTATGGCGAGCTATATATATATATAAGAATAAACCCATATATATTATGGCTAGTTGAGAAAATTTCCCATGTAATCAGTTACCTGTATTTACACAATTTTCATCCAACACGTTTCTAATTTTTTTATTTTTTTTAAAATCTGTTTGACCTTTATGCTCTTGTGCATGAATCTCTGGACCCTCCTCATCGCCTGCTTTTCGGAAGCAATCAGCTGAGCCGATCGTAATTCCGACATCGCTCGCTCATAATCACAATGGCAAACATCATTATAAAGCCACCATTCAATATGCCAGACTGCTGAATATTAAAGCGTCCGGTTCTCATCATTTCTTCTCATCTTGTCTCCTTCACACTCCTGACGGTGAGACTGGATTTACCTTTCCTCCTAAGGCTTTATCAGACTTTTCCTTTGGATTGATTGCGGAATTTAAATGTTATTTTCCCTCCTGTCCTGAATGGCTATTTGCGGTTGTTTAGCAATTCAAGCCATCAGTAGTGTGTAATGTAATCCAGCCCATTAGAACAGGAAGACGTCTTTGACGTGTTAAAACGATGGCCGTGTCCCAAATTCACGTACTTATGCACTATCTGAGACAATTTTGAAAAAGTGCACCACGTCTGGGGTTGAGTCACTTGAAAAATACCAGCACACAGATTGCTGCGTAATGGTCGAGCGAGCATCACTTTAAACTTTCTCTCTCTCTCTCTCTCTCTCTCTCTCTCTCTCTCTCTCTCTAGCAGTACACTTTATGGTGCTTTTGGGAAATTGAGCTTTGTTTTTTTTAAAGTCACTAAATGTAAAGGAGAATTTGATTTGAATTTAATATCACAGGGAAATTTATTTCCCTTCACTTAATTTTGTCGCTATGTATTTCTGTATGTATTTTTACAAATATCATGATGTTGTGGCTTTTCGACAGTCCGAATTTAAAAGAAAATCAATGGAACTGGGAGTCGATGATGTTGAGCAAAAAGAATAAGCGTTTTGCACCAGATTCCTGCGTGCCATTTTAGCAAGTCTATCATTAATGAATTATTACCCATTATAACAGGGGAAAAAAAGTCTAAATATGCTAAAAACTATCATTAACAAAAATCATTTACTAACAGAGGTTATTATTAAATAGACTTTTTTTAAAAAAATCATTTTTATAAGCACAATATGTGTTCCCACTAGCAAATATTTAGCTCACTATTGAAATCACTGCTAATTTAAACAGATTTTTTTTTACCGCAAGGAAAACAAAAAGACTTTTCTTTTATCTCATGTAGTGTGCGCCTTATGTTATATTCCTGCAAATGTAGCTGGCTTAGACTGTTTATGCGCAAACACAAGGCATTTTTGAAGGAAAAAGGTTTCTTTCGGGATGATGCTAGTGAGCTAGTCAGTAAAACACCATACAGTATACAGAAGGTGCGATGGTAGTAAGCTAGTCTTCTAGCACTAGCTAGCTAGCTAGCTTAAAGACAAGGCTTTAATTATGATGAAAGACTTCTCTCAGACCTGTGGAGAGTTTATAAGCTAGTCATGGATCACTGTGTGCCTATAAGACTGATGCTAGTAAGGTAGACTTCTAGCACTAGCTAGCTAGCTATTTTAAAGCTAAGGCTTTATTAATCAAGAAAGACTTCTGTCAGACCCAGGGAGAGTTTTTAAGCTAGTCGCAGGTCTCTGTGTGTCTCTGAGAATGATGATAGTGAGCTAGTCAGTTAGCACTATGTGGCTAGCTCAAACATAAGGTTTTGTTCAACATGGATGGGTTTTCTCAGAGCTGTGGAGCATTTATAAGGTATTCATAGGTCTCTGTGTGTCTCTGTGAATGATGGTAGTGAGCTAGTCAACACTTGCTAGCTAATTTTTTTTCTAACTAGGTAAAGGAAGGGCATCTTTATAGGATGTGTCTAAGCTGGCATATTATGTGTGTGTGTTTTAGATTTGACTGCCAATTACTATGATTTGCTAACAAAATAGCATTTTGCATTAATAGCAACACGTATTATTCAGTATTCAGTTGCTGTTAATTGTACATTAAAAGCAAAGGTCTGGAATTTATAGGGTTAATTGTACAGCCATTATCCCTAGTATCTAAATGTCTTTAATAAGCATGTTCTGTGTCTCACGCGTGTGTATCCATGCATCCATATGCCGCCGTGCGTCTTAAGTGTTTTCCTCACCGTCTGTCCAAGAATTTAGAAAGCACCTTGGGCAGGCTCTGGCTGGCGCAGACTCTCTAATGACAAGGGTGTCTCAGGGAGGGCACGCTTTAGCGCAGCCAGCTCTCGTCCTCTTCAAGTGACAGAGCCGACAGCCAACGACGCCCGATGACCTTTCCTCGTTATGGCCATGTGTGTCCAAGCGCTAGTGCCTCGGGCTGGCAATTCAACTGAGTCAACATTGGGCGTGAGCCATGCGACACACGCGGGGTGGGGGGTGTTATAGGAGAGCCATTGCACAACATCTGCTGCCCCTATTTGAGATTGGGGGGGGATACACATGGGTCTGTGTTCACATATTGAGAATCTTTACATCTTTCAGTTAATTATCTACTGTTGGATTGGTACATATTGCCTGGATTTAGTGTGTTACAATCCAAAAACACTAAAAGTTGATAGCAGGGCCATCCTTAGGTCACACCCTGTCGATGAAGTGCCATTTATTTCAGGTTCTCATACCGTGTTTCCTATGAACTGATTTCCTTATAGACCAAGAACTGCTTTAACACTGAATCTATACAGTCATTAACACGGGATCAGAACCACCACTAACTTTAATACTGACATGCTGTAAGTGGTATAAGAGGGAGAGAAAAATGCTGAACTGTCACTAAGATATACAGTCAGTTATAGAAGTATTGGCACCCTTGTTAATGGGTTCTGGGGAAAAAAATGTCTTTGTGGCTAATCAGTTTAACCTTGCAATTACAGTATATATGAAATCTAACCTTTAATTGACATAGGTTTATTCTTGTCGTTATAAAACATTATAAAAACTTAAATCACAATTATTTGGGCTAATTCACCACAAAGATATAATTCCTATATATATAAGTTTTGAACATAAATTTACCAAGGGTGCCAATAATTCTGCAGCTGGCTGTAAGCTACATCTAGAATTATGATGTGATGGTATACTATATGATGTCATGATTAAGGAATCAGTTGTTGTTATTGTTGTTGTCATAAGTAATTATTGTTTAAGATAACGATGTCATAAAATGGACATGATGGATCACAATCGCAAATTCATCGGCCGTACAATGCAGTGCGAGAGTTGAGGGTAAAATGAGGGTCAGCAAATATAGCGTTTCTTCATTTATTACAACTTCATCTGTTTGAACTTGATGAAATGTATGGCAGAACTTACCGCTCTGTATAAGATGGGGTCGGAGCTTATTTCTGGGCCAGAAAAAAAGAAAATGAAACAATGCTGAAAAGAAGAAACTAGGCAGATCTGTTAAATAAAAAAATATTGTGAATGACTTTTTCTTTCTATCTTTGAAGATATGTGATTAATATAGTAATGGGAACAGTTGTAAAATTGCAAACAGCAGCTTTAAGTAGAAAAAAGCCACATTCTAAGCATTTTGCATCTGTATGGTTGTTTTTTTTTCTCCTTGATAGAGTTTTTTGAGTAATTTTAATGTTAGTATTACAAGTACACTGGGAAGAAAATACAACTGCACCAAATTCAACCGTTGCCCTCATTTAACCTCCAGCTTTGGTGCCTGAAACATGAGACTGAATTGTTGTCTGCATTTGCTGTATTTATTGATGTGCATTCTTTCCCCAGGTAGTTTTGACACTACCACATTTACCGGAGGCTTTGTACAGAGAACAGTTTCAGTCTCAAAAGTGTTATAGCATTCAGATGAATCATGTTTTAACCATCGGAGTGTTCAGAATGATAGCAGCACTGCTGTTTCATTATAATATTGTAGTTGCGGCACTTGAGGGGAAAAAAAAAAAGATTTGGATTCTTTAGCGTGAATGGGAAGCGGGCCAGCCGCTAGTGAAGAGCTAAATGACACCGACTGCAAATTGACGCATGTTGGCCTGTGCTAGTGCTAAATTCCTCCTCATCACATCTAATTACATGTGTGCTGATTGATATAGTGAATTAGAAGTAAAACATGCGCAGTATCCTCAGCGTAAATGGAGAAATGCTTTGCTTTTTTGTCGTTTCCTATTTAAACCGAAGCCTTTCGGGCATCAGTGATGTTTACGAGCAGGATCATTTGAATAAATAAATGCTTTACAGCACATTTAGTTGACGTTACTGGACTCCTGTTTGGGGTTTTAGGCAATCTGATGTGCCATTTACATATATTCACTTGGCAAACGCTGTTATCCAAAGCAACTTGGATGTGTTTCCAGTTCAGGAAGAGTGTGACATGGTTGTAGCTACAATATACTATACAATACATGCAGACAGAAGTAGATCAATTACAATGTATTTCCAATTAAAGGTGCAGTGTGCAGTTTTAAAAAAATATATACATAACAATCATAGCGCTGCAAAGATACTTAGAAGCACTGTGATTCACAATGTTTTTTGTTTTGTTTTTTTGTTTTTTATGGTTACTTCCTTCATTTTAGGGTTCTGTTAATGTTTTATATGGCCCAGAAATAAGTTCCATCAGATACAGCAGAGCTGCTCTCTTTCATCTCTCTTTTGAAATGCACAAGAAACAAACAACAAAAAATCTAGCTGGTCATGTTGCACAGAAACCGCTTTACTAAACTTAGAACAATAGAGTTCTAACAGAGAACTCTAACAGAAAACTCTAATGGAGTTCTAACGTAGAACAATAGAGTTATAACAGAGTTCTAATAGAGAACTCTAACAGAGAACTCTAATGGAGTTCTAAGTTCTATTCTCAGCTGTAGGCACTTTTCTGGCTGTAAGCTTCAGAATCTTGAAGCAATCTGATTGGTTCTACTCACTTCTGTGTACCGGATCCTAGCAGGAAAACACATTTTTATGCAGCTACACGCTCTAAATGGAGTCCTGTCCTAATATAGAAGCATGTTAGAGAGTTTTTATTTGAAGAAATTACTAGCGAGTAAATAAGAAAACCTTCATTGGTTGGTCATTAGCATTGTCAATCAAATTGCATCGTTTGGTTAAAGTAGGCAGTTCTTGGCCAGGTTTACTGATGTATAGAAGAACCAGAATCTGTAGGAAATGTTAGCATCTGGTTGACATGAGTACACTGTGTAACACTGCTTTCACCTTTCACCTGTTTTCACATGCCTAGATTTTACACAAAAAAAAGCATCCAGGATAAAAAAAATATCCTTTTTTTAGTCAATAATCAAAACAATAAGCTGCACCTTTAAGCTACATTATGTGGATAAGGAATGCTTTAAATGCTTATAAACATGTTTTTGCTTTCAGAAACTCTCTTGTTGCCTATAAACATATCCTGTTTTCATGGGGTACAAATATGTGGTTGTACAAATGTGAAATCCATTTTTGTCATCCATTATCATTGAAAGAAAAAAAAACCCCACTAAGAACTTTCACAACTGCAAGAAACATGCATTAGGATCAAGATATGTTCAGGAGAGAGCAGCGTCCCGAGATGCTTCTCGCAAGACTTATCATTACTGTTTAATGCAATCCGAGCCATTAGAACCGGAAAAAGGGGGTCTGTAATGTGTTAAATACTATAATTAGCTGAAACAATTAGCTGATATCTGTCAGTGTTATTAGAGGTAAACGGTACAGAGGCTGCAGTTTATTTATCCCGCAGTATTCTGTTCTAAATTCATCACCACATCCAGCTCCACACACACACACACACACACACACACACACATGCACACAAGCTCTTTATTATAGAGCGGATGGATCCCTGTATAGATTTTTGGCTGAGCTAAGTGGGAATGGGTAACAGAGTCGTGAGCTAGCGAGCTGAGATCTTATCTCCTTTATTGAATACATGAGAGCTTCAGAGTCTGAAGATAATCAATAGGCGAGGCATCACCATCCCGCCTGACCCGAGACCCTGAGTGTACAGTGTGACAATACGTGCATGGAGGAATTTATCCTGCGCTAATACAAGACACGTGTGTGTGTATATATATGTGTGTATATGTGTGTGTAAGTCCCATTATGGTTGATGTAGTCACAAATGTAATTTGTGTCAGTATTGGCGTGAAATAGCAAGCATTTCCCATCTGCCCCCGTCGCATACGTAGTAAAATAAAACACTCACTCAGTTCATATTCAGAGATGTTCTCATTATAATGCCTTATGGAAAATTCCATTGGTGCTCAATGGGAGTTCATTGGTCACCATGGAAACTATGTAAACTCATAGGCACCCCCCCATGGCTGGCAGCGCTGTGCCGCATTCTTGGAAAAATAATTGGGTCGATTTGAAAAGCCATAAAATTCTAGTACTGGAACTGGAACTTGTATCATAAAGGTGATTGAATGCATTCTCAAATCTGATTGGTCAGAAGGTGTTGGTTCATTGTTCATTTTCTACTAGTAGTTCCATTCCAGTTGCACTGGGTTATAATAAGGCATTCCTTCTACTACCTTTGCGTTTCTATAGTAACAGCTTATTCGCTGGGACTTGAATGCTGGATGATGGATGTAATCTAAGTCTAATAATAAAATGATTTTTTTTTAATGTGTTGATATTTAGCATATCAAAACATAATTGTTGCTATGGTGACATTGTCTGTAACATTTTTTTTGGAAGGAGTCTCCAGTGTCAGTGCGTTGTAAGAGTCACTTTTTTAGTCATATTTAAGGGAAAGTGAAAGTGAATGAAGGACTGTTTATAGCTGTCTTCATTTAAACAGGAACTTGTTCCATAGACATTCAGCGACATTAACTGTAGTTATAAATGAATAAAGATGAGGTTGTTCTTTAATAAATAAGAAATTGTTAGTGTTGGAAAATTGCTATGCTATGAAAGGAATAAAACGCTTTCTTTTTTATGATTAAATTGACGAATTGTACCAAGTAAAAAAGTCATGTGCAAAAGTTTGCATCCCCCATGGTTTCTGGGTCAATTAAAAAAAAAAAAAGATAATTTATCTCTATAATTAAGCTGGTGTATTCTGCAACAGCTCTTTGATTCTTTCATTTAATATTTCATTTTGTATTTTAACAACCTCTGCACAATGGCTCTCCATTTAGTCCGGCTTCAGTTTGTTTCTCAGACACTACTCGGTAATAGAAGAGCAAACTAAGAAGAACTAACAGTGTAGGTTTAAAGGTGTATGAAAATATGAAATGCCCATGTAAATTTCACAAAAATATAAATAAATAAAACTGCAGACATGGCCTGAAATAAAAGCTTTTCTGTGACTCCTGTAAAGATTCGCATCTATTTTTTAATCTCTGACCTCTGAATCTCTGAATGTAGTAGTGAGAATCCGTTCTGCGCATTCAGAGATACTTTTGAGCTGAACCCACAGTCACAGATCCGACTCGCTGCTTCTGCATCCCCCTTAGGTCAGCCAAAAAAAATGTATGGATGCTGTCCTCGGCTGCGGGAAAAAAAAAAAGAAAAAAGTCCCTGTTCGCAGATTTCAGCACGCTGCGCCCCGGAGGCTTAAACGTCGGTCCAATTTAAATTTCCACCGGAGACTTTCAGCATCTGAAAAGCCTATTTCTGGCCGAGAGCCGTGTCTGTTGAGTCCCTGCGAATCATCCGAGTGCTCGCTTGGATGACACTCTGTATCGAGGCCCTGACTCGCCACGGTTATACGAGATCCCATCACAGTGTAGGGGCTTTTCACCGGTGCAGCTCATGTTCGACACAGAGGACAGCTCATTACAGAAAAAGCATGGCAATTTATCACGTTAAATTTCACCCAGTTACATTTTGAGCTTTTGAACAGTAAACAGCTCAGGGTGCGGACTGACAGAGCGCCAAATGGCAGGTTGTGCGTTGCTCAGGTGGAAGATTGGATTAAATCAGCTTTCTTGTTCGACTGCGTGTAAACTTGCGTCTGCGTGGATGAGAAAGGAATCGATCTGCATAAATTTGTTTTTATGAACGATATTTACACGTGACAAAATATATAAATAACAACGAACTGTGTACATCTCTCTGGGGCTAGAAGAGGGTTGGGCTTTGCAAAGAATTTTCCCAACAATCATTTCTCAGAGTGCTTCTTTATTTACTGTTTACTGAAAAACAAAAAGTTTAACGCTTAAACATTGCTTTATTGTACATTTTACATTAATGTATCAGACTTTTTTATTTGACTGCCTCGAAATTGATGTATGGTTTAGTTTTTGTCCCGTTGGAGTTGCCATCTTTAATGTGTAGTTATATAATGTAGCTTATTAATGTTCTAATAAACTTTGATATAATTATTATATCAATGATTTGATATAATTTTGATATAATAATGATCATTTTCACCAGCACAGCAAACAAATTATAGTGGAGTGGCTAAATAAACTCTATAATAGCTACTGTAAAAAATATTACAGCTAGGTTAAGTTCAAAATGTTCGAATATTCACTGTATGCTAAAAATGCAGATTAGTTCAGATATTACAGTTGGGTAATCAGTTGAATAATATCAGTTCTTCTTAAAATGTTAATGTTATCCATTAGATTTAACCAACTGTTAAGCGATCTAAAGCAAATTCTACTATAATTTAATTTGAAAGTGGAGAAGTGGTACTTTGGAGGGAGCAGCCATGTTGATATGATGTCAAATGTTATACAAAGAGATGAGGATTCTTTTCTAACTTCCTGAGTAGGAATTCCAACTTTTTTTTTTTCATAGTCAGAAATTACTCAAAGTTTTCACTTTCTAGAAGTAATAAGAATTTTGCTCACTTTCGAATTGAACCTCCATAACAAAAGTACAAAGTTTGACCAATCTTTTAACTTTTCTTAACTCTTTTTTTTTCTTGAGAAGAAGTGACCCATTATATTCATTAAATTATAAGTTAATACATAGAAGTGTGGGCTAAATTGTGGCTTTTCAAAAGAAAACCACTTAGATTTTTTCATTTAAAATAAAAAGAGAGAAACGATGACTCATTAATGAATGTGACTTCGCCGCTATTTGTACTTTCACTTCCCCGGGGATTTGTGCTTATAAGGCTTTTTATTATTTTTTAAAACTGGTTTTCATTACAAATGGTTTCTGAGTAGCAACACTGTCTGTCCTATATGTTAAGCTATAACAATGCAGAAGTCTCAAGAGTTCTGTATATTTATTTGTGTATTAAAAAAAAAAAGATCGTGACTCATATGTTTTTGACAATACTAATGAATAATTATAGCTGCAATTATGGGGCCAAGCACTTACCCTCTAGAAATGGAGGAAGATCAGAAGCTATTGGGATTATGAGCGCTTGTTAATAAAGAGGATGTATTATATTTGAAGGCAAACCATGAAACTGGTGCTAAGATATTGCTTCGCATTCTGTTTTTAAAAGCTTTTCTAAGTTGCAAATGAACTCGAAGCTTGTTGGTTAATGTTCGGCAGTCCATACAGGATTTCGGAGAGGTTTCCCTTTTTTTGTGGTTATTGCATCTAAAAAATGCTTGATTTTGCTGTTTTTTGTGTTTTTTTTTTTTGTTTTTTGTTTTTTTGCAGAAAACTACTTGAATTGGTCCTTCACAGTGATGCATGTTGGTAACTGAGACTTTTTAGCTGTACTTATGTTGGATGCACATGAATCGAAGAGGGCTTTGGCTGAATGTATGTTGTGCTGAGGTCACATGATGCGTCTTAGCCCAAATCTGGCAAAAATCTGCGGTAATTTTGAAAAATGGCTCACTTCCTGTTTGGCGATTCATTTGTGTTTTATGAATCTGAGAAAGAAGTTTTGTTCGAGTTGGTCTCATGATGCCGTGTGCCAAATTTCGTGATGATTGGACAATCATCAAAACACATTAATGGCAGAAATTCCATGGTGCAAATTAACATGATGGTATCCATTGAAGTCGGCCTGATCCAAAGCATCAGAGGAAAGTGAAAAGAAAAGTGCTGTACAGCGGAGCATAACACCTTTACGACATAAATCATTGTTTGTTTGTTTTTTTATCTCAAACGATAATAAATTTGCCTTGTTGTAGAAGAGAATATCGTATTCAGTCGATATTTTTGTGTCTTTAATTTATGTGTTAGAGTACGAGCTCCGAGCTGCAGCATGTCCCTTACGCATATTTGCATTGTTTCATGTTATTTTCCAGCCATGAACCTCAAACATCCACTTTGAAGGTCCCACAGTCTAAAAATCCCACACCAGGATGAAAAAAGGGTTTGTATCAATCATTCAAGGTTCAAAGGATACAAAAGAAAAGAGAGACGCACACACTTGTATACATAGACATCCTCGTAGAGTCTAGCATCCTCATTTCACAAATGGCTTCAGATCCCCTACAGGTCCTCTGTGTAGCCTGTCAAAGCTCCAGTGTTCCTTTAACTGGCATGTCTTACCTTTCAGTTTCTATTACGCTAATCAATGGCGTACATTAGTCGTCCTCTTGCATTAGATGCGGCCAGGTTCTGAAAGAGCTGAAAAGGAGAAAGACAGAGAGAAAAACAGGCAGCGAGACACAGAGAGGGGGTGGAGGGATGTCTTCCTTTTGTCCCCTTTTATTGGTTTGTGTCTTTTCTGCTTTTCTCAGCCATTTTTTTTTTTCCAAAAAACAAAACAAAAAACCTGACAGCACGGTTTGTGTAGAAGAGCATGCTTTTCTCCATATGTTTTCTCTCTTATTGCATTATGGAAATAAATAGCTGTGTGTTCTGATATAGTGCAAGAATGACCCTGGGCAAAAACTTCAAAAACCAAATTGGTGGAAGCAGGCTCGGTTATTATATAGCGTAACCTATTTTTCTCTCCAGGATTCCTTATACTGTATGAAAGACATCAGCCCTCGGCCTTACTCGAACTCTTATGAATGTTCCACCTTTATAGGATAAACAGGAAAACCCACAATAACCAATCTCATATCAACCAGCCAGCCTACTAATATAATAAGTAGGCTGGCTGGTTGATGGTTGGTTGTTCCACCTTCGCTGCGTCTTTCTTTGGAATGTTCCACCTTTATAGGATAAGCAGGAAAACCCACAATAAACAATCTCACATCAACCAGCCAGCCTACTAATATAATAACCTAATTAGGTGACATGGCATAATTAACTATTCAGAAACTTGGCAAGAATTAAATGTGAGAGTTTATACACTTTCACTAACGCTTAACCTAACATGATCTTAGCGGAAAGCTAACCCTGCTGGAAAAAAAATTGAAAAAATTAAAAACCGAAAAAGAAATTCTAATGTTTTCCACTACAAATACCATTACAAACCATCAGATAACCATTAAAACCATTACCATTACTGGTTCCATCCACTAGACATAACATGCCACTACTAAAAGGCAACAAATTACCAGTACAGACCCACAGGGAGCATTATAGTTTTTACATTAAAACCAATACAATTCCCATTATAACCATTAAAACCATTGCCATTACCATTATTAGCCCTTAATGGTATCCTCTAAACACAACATCCCACCAATAGAAGGCAACAGATTACCAGTAAAGACCCACAGGGATCATTACAATTTCCATTAAAACCAATGCAATTCCCATTATAACCATTAAACCATTACAAATTCTATGGGGGTTTCTATTGGGGGTTTTTTCAACAGGGAAGGTAAGTTTAGAAAATAAAATTGGTCAAAACCAGAATTTTCATATTTTGTTTGCCAGCATTCAGCTACAGTGACATCCCAAGGATTCTCCAAGACCGCGAATATATTTTTTAAATTAGTTTGATGGGATTGGAATGGAAGATGGCAGTGTTACAAAGATTTGTATTTTATTTATTTTTTTAATCAGTGGATGTCACCCCACTTTCTGCCGTTGAGACATATTAAAAGTCTCGCCCCATGTGACGACAGCGTTTCAATATCCGTTTTCAGTCTCTCATGACAGCATCTTCCGCGTGCCCAGCGCACATGCAATTCAACGCTCGGTTCAATTTTCCGCTGCTCAGACACCACTGCCGTTACTTTCTATTCCTGTCCACCGTTCTGTATGGAGGTGTTATTTGACAACGCGCTAATGAAAGCCCGAGATGTTTAATATATGCTATCGACCTTTTCCCAGGCTGTGTAGTTGCTGTCTTATCATATTAGCCAGCCGCCATGCTGGAACGCCTGCATGCTTTTCACTTAGCCTTAATTTCCTTCACAATGGCAATGTGAATGGCAAAAAAATATTCTTTTTTTTTCCCAAGCGCCATTCCTTTAATTTTGTTCAAATTCTTTCTTGACAAGTGAAGCATCACTATCTGGCATGTCATGACTCTGTGTGTGTGTGAGAGAGAGAAGCTCGCTTTAAGCAGCAGGATGATCGCAGGCACACGGCAGCTCCCCCCCCAACCCCCCACATATCACTCGTCTCTAAGGCTCGGTCATGCAATTAGCTGTCCTGCTTTCACAGAGCCAGAAACAAAGGTATGTCCTAAGAGGCACAGGGATGTCAGAGACGTCTGGTGACACACTCATGGCCCCTGGGCTGCACTCTTGACTGGAGGAGTCGCTCGCTGTCAGTCCTCATCACTGTCTAGCACACCGTTAATGGCATCTCCAAACAGGAAGAGAGGCTACGTTCGGCTAGGAAATCACACAGATCCTCTCCTTTTCGTTTTGGGCTCACGGGCAAAAAGGTTAGGCCTTAGCCACAGAGAAGAAACAGAGAGACAAGAGATGGAGAAAGAAAGAACGAAAGAACGTAGGGATTTGAGGCTTAAGGGTAAGCCGCTAATTCCCCCTGCAAAACGTCCGAGAGCTTCATTAGCTGAACGTGCAGAAATGAGCACACTCAAACAGGGAATTTGATCTCTTCCAGCATCTTGTGAACCACTTTGTAAAAACCGCACAGCTATATTTTTGGACTCGGGGCAAACGGAGAAACGTCTGAGGTGTTTCGTGTAAGAAAGTAAGCTGAGCTGGATTTTTCCTGAAAGCTTTCTGAGCTAATATCAGGAATGAACTGAAGTCCTGTCATCGGAAAACTCCTAAACTCCTTACACTTTCAAGCAGCTCCAGGCTTACTTTCCTCACATTTTTACATAGCTACACACTTTTAGAAATGATTTAGGATAAATAATTGAGATATAAACTGGATTTACAGGTGTTAATCTTTCGAAGTCACATCGTTCATGACAACTATGTGTTGTAATTATCTCGCAATTAAAGCTTTTGTGCGTCTCAATCGGTTCCCTAATTCAGTAGTCAGGGCGCTGATCAGGGAGGCTATTTTAAGGGTATTTCCAGTGCTCTGGAACGTTTGCGCCCTAAAAAATCCGACAATGCACCGCAAAAACCACACAAAAAATTCGGACAAACTCTCAGCCAACTTCATCTACAATTGCAAGTAGCTTGTTATCGTTGTTGCGGCTCTCAAATTATTACGTGCGTTAGCGATTTTTAACTTTATTTGATGTCCTATATACAGTTTGACTCAAAAAACGTTTGTTGATAGCTTTTAAGTGTTTAATGATTTAAAAAATCCACTAGCTAGACTACAATCTTGCTTGAAGTACCATGACAGAAAGGCATGTGAATAAACTAGCAAATTTATATGAGATATAATGTCAGAAAGATATCGGTCTTGCCTGTTGTTGATAAATGCTAGTAGTGACATTTTACAATGTGAGTACGTGGTCATGTCACCGGAAACTGAGTCATCACTGTCCTAATGTGTAGTGAACCAGTGTCCAAACTCGTGTACACCATATATTGATTCACCACCGAAGACCCCATTTTAGTTTGAAGTCCGGGCTCACGTTTCATTGTAAACAGACCAAAATGAACACTTTTGAAAACGAAGGCGTGGCTTCGCCCACATTCACCCCCATGATTGGGTCTTCTGGATCATTGCGTATCCTTCCCTAATTCGCCAAGCCCCTACCATATGACCATTACACTACCTTGATCGTATCCACAACAACACGGAGACTGAACCGCAAGCAAAGATAAATTCTGTGTTTTATAATATTGCAGCTGCCTACATGCACAAGAGGTGAACTATGATTAGAGCAAATCGCCAACAAATCTCATTTCAAGCAGCGTAAACCCTACATGGAATGCCGGTTTGTTGTGCCTGCCGGTGACTAACAACCAGCTTCCTGTTTACACTTGTATGGCATGCCTAATGTCCTTGAATGGTCATGTGACACACGTATTCGGTCGTGTAGTGTGGACGGAGATCGTTTCTGAAACACAGCGGAAACGCCAGTGTGGACGAGGATCGTTTTCATTTTAAAGCCCTGTTTTATAACAAAAAAGCACTAGTACAAGCAGAGCCTGAGGAGTGTATGTGTGTGCATGTTTGTCACTGGGAACTATATTCTCCCAAAGACATGTATTTAAGTCTGAAAATCTCATCTCAGTTTTTTTTTTTTTCTATTCTGTAACCTGATTCACTTTCACGTCCATTTTTCGTTGGAAATCTTAGAAAATCCTGCTACAAAAGAATGTAAAGCAACATTACACATACCAATAGATTTACTGGCAATATATATGCAGTGTTAATATACTTTAGCTTGAAGTACGTACAGTTAGTCCATGGCAATCACGTGCAATCATCATCTCAACAATAAATCTATAGTCCATTAATAAAAGACCTAGACAAATGAAAATCTTATTAATATTCTTTTTTTTTTTTCCTAATTGTCTGCGCATTTGTGCTGTGCTGCTTATCACCGCAAGCCTTCTGTTCATATTACAGACAAACACGAACAAGCGTAGGCCGTTAAAAACGAGCATGTGTAATAAACGGAGTGGAAAAAAAAGGGTAGCCAATAAAACAGACACTAAAACACTGTGTAACAAGTCGTGCAAAAAATGTCCAATGGACACAGACTAGCTTAACAGCATGTTATCATCTTTTCTGCATGTAAAAGCCTTCTGTTGTGTCCTGACATACTGATTGCAGATGGTCCAATTAATGTCCGTCTGAATCCATCATTTTGCCGAGTGCAAAAGCAATCATGCCATTTCCCTGTAAAAAGATGAGAGGGAGCGGGAAACGGTGTGGCGTGCTGATAAGCACCGTTTGTTTTGCTCCGGTTCGTGCTTCGGAGAAAACACACTATGGTAAAAAATAAAAAAAAGGGCGAGTTGGAGATAAGTCCAAATATCCAGAGAGGATTTTCAGCATCCACTTTGACTGTCAGTAGGATTACGGTATACGTTATCTGTTCTGGAAAGCCAGGAAGTGTATTCTGCTCATGCTGCAAGCTGCTGTTCATACAAGGAAGTGCGATCCTTGTTGGATTTGATAGCATGAACGGTACAATTGTGAATACTAGAATTTACTCATTTAACCGGTCACTTGTGGAAGCAAATTGGGTTTAAAAGCCAGTCATCCAAACCATCCACTTCCTGTTTTCAAGGGCAGTGGTGGTTCAGTGGTTAAAGTGCGGAATTACTGATCAGAACATTGCGGTTCAAAGCACAGTTAATATAGTCAAGCTGCCACTACTGGGGCCTTGGGCAAGGCCCTTTACCCTATCTGCTCCAGGGGTGCCGAATCATGACTGACCATGCGCTATGTCCCAGAATTTTGCTGTACTCTAATGCACGAGACAAATTAAGGACTTCTTCTTCCATCAGACGTTGTCATATTGGTCTTATCAAGCTGCTAGGGAGTCGTATGCTGATTACACACTTGTACGTCCTCCTTAACATTGCTCTTAAACCTTCATTCCAACAAAGTTGTACGACAAAGCTGCTGGAAGAAGTGATGAAGAAATGAGAGTTGATTTACAGTAACAGGAGGTCTAGAGACATCTTGCGAAGCAAACTGAAAATCCAGTCGATTGTGATACGGCGTTCTGAAACATTAGCTATGTTTTCTTGATTTCCATCAGATATTTGTTCCGTGTCGCAGCTCCTGAACCAGCTGCTGATACTCACCCTGCAGGCTATGGACTATAAGTGGTTGATGTACCCATATGTAGTGCTGATGTTTCTGCAGCAAATAGATGACACCAATCACAAAGACATGAGTGATTCAATTCAATTCAATTTTATTTGTATAGCGCTTTTTACAATAGACATTGTCTCAAAGCAGCTTTACAGAAATATCAACACGGTATATAGATATTAAAGGTGCGAATTTATCCCAACTGAGCAAGCCGGTGGGGACGGTGGCAAGGAAAAACTCCCTAAGATGTTTTAAGAGAAAGAAACCTTGAGGGGAACCAGACTCAGAAGGGAACCCATCCTCATCTGGGTAACAACAGATAGGGTGAAAAAGTTCATTATAGATTTATATGAAGTCTGTATGGCGTTAGAAGCAGCCGTAGTCTCAGCAATCTGGAATTGGAGTAGATGAGAGCTCCATCCAAAAGTATGACATCCGAAATGGATCAGGCAGGTCCGGAGAGCAGAAAGGATCAGGATCTCTAGTATCTACATAAAATTGTGTGTGGGTACATGAGTGATTCCACTCCAAAAGTTCCATGTGGGAAAACATGTTTTGTGGTCGAAATGGAAATTTTAATGGGAAATTTTTTTTTCTTCGTGGTGATACATCTGAATTGTGTTGAAAACCAGCAAAATATCTCATGCACTTTAGTCAAAATTGGCAGGAGGTTCAGATCGATTTTGTCTGATTTGTATGGGCAAGACAGGAGATTCAGGGTGATACATTTCATTTGTGGTTAAAATCAGCAAAATATCTAATGGTTAGTAAGAATCTGTATGATTTTTTTTGGACAGTTGGCAGAATATCTCATTTCTAGTAGGAAGATATTTGATTTGCACGGGCAGGACAGGAGTTTTAGTAGTGATACATTAAATACATCTTGTGTTTAATGAGAATCCGTCAGGTTTTGGGTGAAAATTGTTAAGACATCTTGTGTTTCAGCAGGAAACCACCTGTTTTATGGTCAGACTGGGCAAGATGTCCCATGTTTAATGGAAATATGGTATCAAAAATCATAGGTCAATATATGTCAAAATCAGCCAGATATTCCATTCTTAGTGGGAATGCATCTGACTTGTATGGGCAAGACAGACGTTTTAGTGGTGATTCATCTGATTTGTAGTCAAAATCAGCAAAATAGTTGTCTTTAGTGAGAATATGTCAGATTTTTTGGTCAAAATCATCAGAACATCCCATTTTTAGTGGGAATACATCTTGGTTATTTGTAGAAAGAAGACATTTGATTTGTATGGGCAAGTGATCTTGGGTTTAGTGAGAAATGTTTGGTCAAATTCGCCAGGGCATCTTGTTTTTAACGGGAATAGATCTAAAATTTGGTAAAAATCAGCAAAACATCCCATTTTTAATGGAAATACATCTGCTTTGTGGTCAAATCAGGCCCGGACTGGCCATCAGGAGCACCGTGAGAATTCCGGACAGATTTGGCCTGCTGCCCTGCTGTTTTTTAAATGTATTCATTTATTAAAAAAAAAAAAAATCAATGTATTTATTTATTGATTTATTTATTTAATCGTTATTATTTTATATTATTGCGTGTCCAATGTGTTCAAGTGATCCGTTGCGAATTCGGTGTTCGATAATAAATCGATAATAAATCATGAATATGTTAGTCTTGACTTCCAACGTTACCATTCACCTCAGCTCTGGCGAACAGTTTGGAACAGAGTCATCGCTGCACAGAGCGAGGACGGAGAGGTAGCGGCCTGGTGAACAGAGAGGGAAAGGGCATGCAAGAGGAAAACTCTCTAAAACGAAGCTGCAAAACGTAGCAAAATTTCTGACCAGTTCAGGCCTTCAAGTGCAGCTCAGTCTCTCATCTGTAAATACTGCAGCTTTGTGTTTGCTAACTTAGCTAATCAAGTATTAACCACAGTTTCACTGCTAGCAAACGTTAGCACTATTACTATTGTCACTCGAAATATGCTAAAGGACAGCATTGTCTACTGTATAGTTATAATACAGAGTAATTCAGCAGACAAATATCCAATGTACAGTACATTTCGGGAGCCCTCCATGTTGATATTTTAAATGTTGAAGTTACAAATACAGCTAGGGCAAAACAACAGCAACAACAACAACAACAAAACACTTATCCAAGCTATGAGTCATAAAAGGCACCATCATTATTAGGATTTTTCTAAATAAATTGTCATTATGTAGTTAGTATTGTGCTAACAGATATTTAGGAAATTTAGACAATTATGTCTGCTCATATGTGAGGTTGAAAAAAAAAAGGTTTTTCTCCTATTTTTCACAATAAAGTGGAGAGAGTCAACCTGGCACTAGCTTTGTTGCAGTGGTCACACTTCAGGGTCAACCTGAGATGACAGATCGGGGTAAAATAAGATAAATTAAATATGCTTATATATATATTTCTATGAAAAATAGTGTGGTTAAATCTCAGGTATTTTAAGTATTTTTTAAAATACCTGAGTATTTAAGTTTCTAAAGAAAAAAAAAACACACACACTAACCTAATGTGATGCTTTACTTTTAACTAAAAGAAATTTAGATTCTGTGCTCAGAGGAATTTACAGTGAGGTTAAAAAGTTGCTGTTTTCCAGCAACGTGGAGACCGTTCTATTCATAGCAGTAGACCTGGTAAATAAGTCATAGGTACATGAAAAATGGCAACAAAAAAAAACAAAAGAAAAAAAATAAAGTGTCTTTTGTTTACCTCTCTCCTGCATTTAATGTATTTTTGTAAAGGAAAAGTAGACATTTACCGGCAGCTTTGCACTTCTGGTGTTTGTTAAATGCATGGCATACCCATATAAGCTGATATAAATTAGGACTGCTTCACTACCTCTAGGTTGCTTGTTTATATTTTTATGGGATGGCCACACTGTGTAATAAATTGTATTTAGGAAAGAAAAAATAGGGCTGTCAGTGGTTTCAAAATGTGTTGTGGGTGTGTGGAGTGGCCTGGATAAATGTGAGACTCCCGGCCTGAAATGATGTCCCAGTCTGGCCCTGGGTCAAATGTGGGCTTTTGTATATGTTTTGCAGCTAGTTATGCAGTGTATGAGGTGATACCATGCTAGCCAGGTGAAACCATGGCAACTGGCTGTAAACTCGAGAGAAAAGATAGCAAGCCACACAGGATAAACACTGCGCATTTGATATATCCTCAGTTTACAGTCCACAACCCACTTCTAATTAGTGAAATGGATTAAGACGCAACATTTTACCTTCAATTAATGGGTTTCATTTCTGGTGGCCCTCAGGATATTATGCATGAATGGATCTGATCAGGTTGTAGAGGTACCCACTAGCACAATCCACTCTAGTAAGAAACTCACAAAACAGATCAAGCACAGCGAACGTCCTGATCTATTTGAAGACTAAATACTATGTGTGGCTAACATAAATGCCACAGTGGGCATGCCAACTAAATACCCTGCTCACTTAATGACATGGCAAAGCATTAAAATTAAAGCCTCAAACCAACCTTTTGTTTCGTTTTTATTAGTTCTAGCTGACCTTTGAAGCAAAAGTAGATGATGTTGGGTGAAAATTCTGCCCATGCATTCAAAGTCTGCTGCTACTACTTGTACATGTTTCATTTTCTTAATCCGTTTTTTTTTTTTCTAACCACTTTTTTTTAAAAAGCATTTATGTTGGTACAATCTAAGCGATCACAGGATTTGTGGATGTTCCTCAGTATTAAATTCAATTATAGCTCACCTGATGTGTTTCTGCATTCTGAGATGCTGTTCTGCTTACCACGGTTGTAAAGACTGGTTACGTGAGATTCTGTACCATAGCCTTCCTATCAACTCAAACCAGTCTGGCAATTCTCATCTGACCTCTCTGATGGATAATGCATAAAAACACTGGTTTTTATGTTTAATTGCCTATTTGTGATTAGTTTTTAATACAGCGCACCGTCAAATGCTAGTGGTCCGACTGTAAAAAGTCCTGCTTCTCCCAATAGATGGCCAAATCATGCCTGGATCTTAGTAACTGGAAGGTTGTAAGTTCAGGATACCAGAGAGTCACTGTCGATAGACCCTTAACCTGAAACTGTTCAGCTCAGCGCTTGAGTTGGATTCTGGCTCACTCAAGTCGCTTTGGATGAAAACTGGTGCCAAATGAATACACACTGGCAGCCTGTCAGAGTCGAATAATGGCTCCATGGTGGGAATTGTTCTGTTCAAGGAAAGCAGCAGTTGCTGACAGCTTGCCTTTGTTTCTCAGGATTGCAAATTTGTAAAAACTCTCATCTAGCAATGCGGATGCATGGATACCAGTGGTGGGTCAGCGGTTCTGGCTCCTGTGCTAAATCAGAAGTTTGCGCATTCAAATCCCAGCACTGTCAGTGATTTAGCAAGACTTGGAACTGCTCAACTGCTCAAGTCATGTTCCTTTGGATAACATTGGCTGCCAAAGGAATAAATCGTGTAAACTGCAGAGCTTGAGGTTGAGGTAAAAGCTAGGTTTTGTCATTGTAGCTCGCCTTAGAAGAAATCCAGACAAATTGGTCTTGTTAGCATCTTGGAATTAGTAGTTTGCGTTCTCCCTGTTCTCTGACTCGGCTCTTATATTGCAACAAACAACCACTGACGTTGGTTACTCCAGTGATACCATACCTGTCAGTGATCATCAGGTTTTCTGTCTTTCCCAATTATGTAACCTTTAGCTAATGCATAGTAACTCGTCGGAGCAGTTATTGCCTGATAGTAAGGTCCGTCCTCGAGAGAGCTGATCATTCCCCACTGCTTTGTGTTTAATATCCCCTGTAGTACTTCTCGTAGCTCAGGTGCCTTGTTATTTCTTGCTTATCTTGTTATTTCAGCTCGGTTCTTTTGCAGGAACTCTCAGAAACCATGATCCTGTATTTGCTGGCTGACTGGGTTAAACCAGTTCTTTCTTTTTTCTTTCTTTTTTGAAGTAGTGTCTTGCGAATTCAGTGTCTTCTTGAGCTCGGTCCAACTGCCTGCATATGTCCTCTTGATTTGTGAATGCTTTTGTTCCTCTTTCTTTTTTTATTTCCCTTCAGACTGTCATTTGTTGCTTTGTCATTTGTGAACATACTGTGTGGGAATAACACCAAGGCTGGTCAGCTATTCTGTGTCACATTCTTTGTTATTCTGAAGAAACAGACGTTCGAGATGTTTGTCAAGCACCCATCGATGATTCTCTCCTCAGGAACAGATGAAAACGTGGCAGGATGCCTGACATCTGGCTTTTTTGTTTCAATCAGGTGACCAGAAAACGCTCTTCTTCCTCTTTCCCCTTTCCCAAACTTTGCAACATGTCTTACAATAGAAATGATTCTGTACCTCATAGATACACTATCTACACCTACACTTTGCCTTTGTTTGCAGAAATTCTAAGTAAATTCGATTTAATTTAAATGTAATCCTGATTTTTGGTCTACAATAAGATCTTGGCAGCCGAGGAATGTTTTTAAACTAGTTCAATCTGGCATACATGTGGCAAACTTCTCATTAACTGTCTGTCCACTGCCCCTCCTCCAGTGAATCTTCATTCAGTCCATACAGAATTTCGCTGAGTTTTTCAACGATTGTTGCAGCCAAAAACGCTTGATTTTGCTGCGGCTTTTTTACAAAATTTGCGATGCAAGTTTTTGTGCTTTATTTGTGGAAAACTACTTCAATTGGCACAATCGCAATTGCACAAAATTGTCTTTCACAGTGATGTTTGTTGGTAAATGAGACCTTTTAGCTGTACTCATGTTTGAAGCACGTGAATCGAAGAGAGCTTTGACTGAATGTGCGTTGTGATGGTTCCACATGACGTGTCTTGGCCCAAAATCGGCGGTAATTTTGAAAAATTGCAGTTTGCTTGATTTTGCGTTCATTTGTGCAATCGCAAATCATGAAATCCATGTGGGACTGTCCATTAGCGCTTGTTACAGTTCCCATTTTGGACCACTAGGATACAATATTAACTCTATGGAGCTAACTGGAGCAGTGAGTGCGTTGCATTATGATTGAGCTCAAAATCTTCAGAAAGGTGAGCAAATCAATAGAACATTGGCTTATATCTGTGAAACAGCAACATTTTTTTAAAACTGCTGTTTGCATAAAAAAGGATTTGTATTTGTGAATGACGACTTTGTGAAGATTAACATTTGTTGAGAGGCTAATATAAATTGTGGGGCTCTCAGATATCTGCCCATATAGACCAGTCACCACTGTGGAGGATCTAAAAGTAACAAGTGTTTACTGCAGTAAGACGAGTCTCTGAAACTGAAACACGTCCTGATTAAACAGCGCAGTAATAACAGGAATATAATTGTAGTGACTCTTGACCTCTAGGGGCGCAGCAGATCGTCCGATAAATCCAACCAGCACCCAGTCAGTTCAAGAAGCTGCCCCTTTGCTGATATCTCTCCATCTTTAATTTAGAAAGGTAGCAAGGCCAGTGCCGGGTGAGATGGTTGTCAGAAGTGCGCGTCAATCTTACCTCTCTCTTGGTGTACGATGTCTAATGGTCTGTCTTTCTTTTGTGTCCTATCTCTCACACACTCACGCTCTCCTTCCTGCCCCCTCAATTTCTTCAGCTGAATTCAACCCTCTCTCTCTCCCTCTCTCTCTCCCTCTCTCTCTCTCTCTCTCTCTCAGGGATGCGCTCGTCTCCGAAACTCTCACTCAGGCTTGAGGAGTTAGTATCGAGCTCGTATTCAGGGAATCTAAAATGTGTCCTTATAAAAGTTCTACTTGGAAATGAACTGAGTGACTGTGCACCACAACAGGACATGTTCACTTGATTTTTACTTTCCAAACTACCAGAAACATTTGTTCATCTATTTATAGCCAAATACACAGTCATATGCATGGGCATTACATCATTTAACCATGAATATGTACTAAATGGAAATAAACCCACAGAAATGTAATTATTTTTCAATAACAGCACACAAGCGCTTGATTCCTCTCATACCACAGCAGTTTATAATTACAACAATTACAATTGTTCACTTAGTAAAGAATGACAGATTGTACTTTTTTATTCATTTATAGTTATGTTTTATAGTTACTCAAAACAAGTTAGCTCTTGTTATCACTTGCCTTACACCAGCTGTAAACAGGTGTACCCTTACCTTAGTGGTTAGCACATTTGCCTCACACCTCCGGGGTTGGGGATAGAAATCCCGCCTCCGCCATGTGTGCGCAGAGCTTGCATGTTCTCCCAGTGCATTGGGGGTTTCCTCCAGGTTCTCCAGTTTCCTCCCCAAGTCCAAAGACATGCATTGTAGGCTGATTGGCATTTCAAGATTGTCCATGAATGTGTTGAATGTGTTAGCGTATGAATGTGAATGTGAATGAATGTATGAATGTATAAGTGACCGTACCCTGCGATGGGTTGGCACCCAGTCCAGGGTGTCCCCCACATTGTCCCCCGAGTTCCCTGGGATAGGCTCCAGGCACCCTGAGACATGTGTAGGATATGCGGTATAGAAAATGGATGGATTCATTTCATGGATTCATCAACACTTTTTCCCCTACCCTTGAAGTGAATATTAGCATTAAACCTTTCTTATTTATCAGAATCTATGTATGTTATGCTGTGCTGTTAATTAGAAAATTTACCCAAGATTCAAGTGAATCTTTGACTGAAGTTTTAGTTGAAAATCATGTGGCAACAGGATTAAAATTCCTGTTCATTTGCTGAATAAGCGGTGACTTAAACAATGTCTAAAATGTTTGTTAACTAATGCTGTATGTAACCAACACTTAATGTAAAGCATTACTTATTACTACTAGTTCTTGTAATACTTCTTGTATATTGACTTGTGGCCTTATTCTGAGCTATTTATACAGCAAAATCTATTTGAATTGAAAATCCAGAGTGTATTATTTGGTTTATCTTATCCATTGCCTGAACCGTTAACTCTGCCAGTTCATATTTTACCAATTGCATTGGCCAATATAATCAGAGAGAGAGGCTGAATCACAGATGAATTATGGGTTTTTGAAGCCAGTGTGTGGTTCCAGCATTGTATTTTGTTGTCCCGGAGATTCCGCAGCACTCGATTCTGTCCAGGTGATGAGCATAAATTGGCTCCTAAACCCTGTGGATGGTGAGGGAGATTTGTTTAAACGGAAGAGACGGCAATCGATAGGCTTTTCATTACTCCGTTTTCATACCTCACAAGAGGTCAGAGTGGAGCTGGTGATGAACGCTGCCATTCTTTTTCTCTCTCCGTCACTCACCCTGCCTCTCGCCTGTTGTCTCTCGCTGTGTTCTCAGGCCTGGCATTGCATCTAATCAACGAGACGAGGGGGTTCAGCAGGGGGAAATAATCTGCCTCGCTACACCTTACTGTGCTGTGGAGATTTTAGACTCCTTCCAGTGAACCATCAGAAGGTTTGCCAGTGTAATCCTCATCTCCTTACTGAGAGGACGAGCAAACCTGTTTATCTTTTTTCTTTCCACATATTTTGTCTCGTTTTTTTTTATATATATATATATCAGCAAGCTCGATGACTAATGCAGGTGCCATCACGGTTTAAATTTAAGGTTTATAAACCAGGAATTTATTTATTTAATTTTTAAATGGAATGGATCTATTTCTGGACAGAAATTTGTAACATGGCAATGATTCCATGAACATAGTTTCCAAATACTACTAGCAAGTCACAATTGTATGGGTGTGAAAGCTTAGAAATGTCCATGCTTGAAAGTGCTTAAGCATTTAAAAGTAAAATGTACTGCAAAATGAAGCTAGGAAATTGTATTTTATACAGTAAGACTTCATTTGAATTCGAATTTGAAGATGTAAAGGGTAAAATTATAGATTGTTTTGCAAATTAGGGGAAGGGATCTTGGGTTGTACACAAAAAATAAAGTAAAACTGGGTTTTGAGGTGACTAGAATTGTACAGTGCTGAACTATATATATATATATATATATATATATATATATATATATATATAGAGAGAGAGAGAGAGAGAGAGAGAGAGAGAGAGAGAGAGAGAGAGAGATAAAGAGAGAGAGAGAGAGAGATATATATATATATATGTTTGTATTTTAGCACATTCTCCATTTAACCACAGTAAATCATATGAGCTGACCAATTGGTGGTCATCAGTGCATCATACAGATCTCATCTGAAGGGGTTTTTTCTTTTCTTTAGAAATGCTGTAAGAGGGCCGGTGGAAACCCATGTCATGTTCATGTCAAGTCACAATTACAGTGATTATGAGATGACAGCTTGTACGTTCTATTCAGGTGTAGAAATGATGTGTTTGTATGGTAATGAACAAAACACCTTAAAGTCTTGTACTATGTTGAGCAGTCAGTGCTAAACGCTGAAAGACAATGATTGATAGACACATATAGAGTTAAATACTAACAGTACACTCGCAATTACTTCAACTGTGGACGTTTTTGCCAGCTTTATAGCCGTGTTTGTTTGTAACATGACGTCACACACTTTCAGAAGTCAAAGCTTTCAGAAAATTTCAAGCTTACAATTAGTAACATATTAGATTTACCTTTAACGCTTGTTAAAGGTCGGAAGCTTGTATTTACTGCAATTCCGACATGATGTAAACACACTCTTAGTCACCATTGGTGTGTGTTTATACTGTATGTGATCAACAATTTTAACAGTAAAAAAGATATACATATGTAAAGCAGCTACAGATTCAATACAGTGCAGTTTAAAGCTGTTTGACATGCGATTGACAATTTGACTCTGAATCTGTATCACAGTTTGATTCAGTGTTATGCAAAAAATGCATAGGCATAGTGCATAGGCCAGGCCTCCTTCACTCTCAATGACAAGTGCATAGGCCACACCTCCTTCACTGTAAATGACAAGTACATAGGCCACACCTGCTTCACTGTAAATGTCAGGTGTATAGGCCACACCTCCTTCACTGTAATTGACAAGTACATAAGCCACACCTCCATCACTTTAATTGACTATTGCATAAGCCATGCCTGTTTCACGGTCATTGAATTGATAGGCACAAAAACTACACCTCCTTTACTGTAGATGACAGGGACAGAGGCCACGCCTCTTTTACTCTGAATGGCAGTTGTATAGGCCACACTTCCTTTGCAGTAAGTGACAACTGCATAGGCTACGCCTATTTCATGCTGATTTACCAGCTCCAAAGCCACACCTCCTTCACTGTAACTGACAGGCATA
This sequence comes from Ictalurus punctatus, assembly GCF_001660625.3. NCBI lineage: Eukaryota > Metazoa > Chordata > Actinopteri > Siluriformes > Ictaluridae > Ictalurus > Ictalurus punctatus. Next base: position 17,589,377 of record NC_030417.2, on the reverse strand, counting down.
TAGGCCACACCTCCTTAATAAAGGAGAGAAACACGCAATGCCTAATTGAATTCATTCATAGTTCATGTACATGAAATATTAGCATTAAAATATTTAATAAAAGTAATATTAAATAGTAAATATTAAAGTAAGCACAGCGGTAATAAAAAGAGCTGCGTCTAAGATATAAGTCTTTACAAGTCTATATCAATTCACTCACAATCCATTGTATCATAAATATTGATTCGAATAAGTGAAGCTTTGCACCTCCAACATCCACCATCGCTCATGTCATGTCTGTTTGCGTGCGGAGCCGATCACAGAGAGCGTGCTTTTGTAGCGCTGCATGCTTTCCGAGGTGGAGAACGTTTACTCTTTTACCCAAGTTGTCAGAGCACATCATCTAGCTATTCTGTAGCAGGACCCTATGGGCTGCTTCACTTCAAATCTTATTCAGTAGCGTTAGAAAGTGTGGAGCAGTGCAAGCGTTTTTCCTGTCACCGCATCACCGCCAGACAATGCAGCACCTGAAATAAGAGTGTGACTAATACAGATTTGAGAGTTTTATTTATTTATTTCTTTTTAAGGAGTATCGGCACCTTGGTTTTGAAATGTCTTTCCTGATTTATGTCTCACTACACAACATGTTCATCTCATTTTTTTTTTTTTATTTTTTTTTTTTTATGAATTCTGCTTTTTATTTTTTCCTTTTGCTTTATTGAGTCGATGGTGATGGTGAATGGTGACAGGATGTGTGGCCAGACCACAGATCTCTGCGGTGTCTCATGATTTCAGATTATTAATCTGTTTTTACCCTTTATCTGTTTTTTTCTTCTTCTTTTAAATCTGGAGTGTATTTTTTTGGTTTGTTATTGGAATGCTGCAGGTCCGACGGAGCAACGGGGGCGAGCTGGTATTTGACCCGGCACTTTTCAAACTACTGGGGCAGTGACCCAGCACTTCAGTCAAAAACAGACAGGTCTGACTCGGTTGAAAAAGCAGTCAATTCAGCTTGGGGCGGGGGAGGGAGGGTGGGTGGTTTGAAGGACACAGACATTTCTCCTTCATGGAAATCTCCTATGAGCGATAAAGGGTTAACCGCACTTTGGTGCTCACTACTGCTTAATAAACGTGTGTTGAGTCAGTATTGCTAACATTTCAGTATTTTAAGTGACATACGCACACATTCTGTATTCTGAATCGATGAAATTACATCCTTCAAGTAAAGTAAGTAAGGCTTGCTGGGAAAATGTTTAGCGAAACAGACAGTGACAAACAGCCTACTGCGGAACATGAACTTGTCTTCACTTTTTAAAACATCTTTTAGAATTAGTGTTATCTGACATTGTGAACGAATTTTGTTGCTGCTATTAGCTGCACGAGGAGTTAAATGCAAAGTGATGGGTGTGCGGTCAAATTAACTATGCTGACGTTCATTAAAAGGTGGTGGTGTGCCTTGTTATTGTATTTTTATCAGACCCTGGCTCCATAGCAATTCAATTCAATTCAGTTTTATTTGTATAGTGCTTTTAACAATGGACATTGTCTCAAAGCAGAGTTACAGAAACATATAAACACAGGATACAGATTTTAGGTGTATGAATATATCCCTATTGAGCAAGCCGGTGGCGATAGTGGCAAGGAAAAACTCCCTAAGATTACATAAGGAATAAACAAATTATATATATATATATATATATATATATATATATATATATATATATATATATATATATATATATATATGTGTGTGTGTGAGTGTGTGTGTGTGTGTGTATATATATATGTATATATTTATATATACACAGTACTGTATATTTTTATTATAGACAAATGACAGATGTACCTCTTCTCTCAGACAAAAAAATTGCCCCACTACTTTGAGAGTAGTGGTGCCACCCCTGGAATGCTGAGATAAGAATCCCTGAGGTGAAATCGTGACAAATTAGTCTTTTATCTACACTGCTTTGTCATAGTGTTTGTTTGCATGCATTGAAATCGTCTGGGTTGCACTTGTGTGCGTGCGTGCGTGCGTGTGTGTGTGTGTGTGTGTGTGTGTGTGAGCTCAGCTCCACGGAGCGCTTTTATGAAAATGCAGAGATGCTTCTTTTATTATGTGCATTTGTAATGAGATATCAGATCAAATCAAAAGATGACCACCCTAAGGAACAAAAACGCTCATCTGTATTCAAATGCCGAAGAGTTCGGATTTGCGGGGAAGCAAATCAAATCTCTCTCGTCAAGCTTTGTGAAGCGCCCCGTCTATGATTGACACGTTCCTGTTTGCCAAATATGACATCACTCGAGCTGCCGCTGTCTTCAAGGTGTGTGTGTGTGTGTGTGTGTGTGTGTGTGTGTGTGTGTGTGTGTGAGAGAGAGAGAGAGAGAGAGAGTTTTCACAGTTATCTGCTGCCGAGGCATGGAGGGGAGAGATAAAACAATCCTGAAGGGGAAATCATTCCGCCCCTAATCAGATTTATTTGCGCATCCCACTGAGGAGGATTGATGTCTTATCTGTAGCTGAGGATTTCCATCCTCTATGCCACGACACAGAAACAATCAACACCAAAGTCTCCGGAGCGTTTTTAATTGTGCCTCCGTGTGTGTCCGTCTCGGTGTGCAAAAAAAAACAAAAAAAACAAGCGTGCGAGCTGCATCCGAATCGACTTCCCACGCATCAAGGTGATGGACAGTTGGGGTTTGTTTCTGCTAAACAGATTTTTTTTTTAATGATAGGTAAATGTCAGACATCCGCTTCAGTGTCCCACGAGGAAGTAGATCTGAATTTTTTATACACCATGCCACTTGGTGTTTTTTGACCAAACAATAATCATTTCCTTATATCTTTCAGCTGATGCATTTAGTTATTTAAATACGAGAATATTTTATATGCTGTATTTCAATTACAATTTAGGCGCAGAGTTCAATCAGGTTTCTGTCTGTTTTACCCATGTCTGTGTGGCTTTCCTCCAGGTTCTCCCCAAAACATGCCAGTAGCTGGATTGGCTGTTCTATGTTCTACATTGCCCCTAGATGTGAATGTTTACGTGTGTACGTGGTGCCCTGTGCCGGACTGGAATCCCGTACAAGCTGTATTCCCGCCTCACACCCAGTGTTCCTGGAATCCAGTGTGACCTTGACCAGGATAAAGCAAATATTGAAGTTGAAAGAATCAAAATAATTGCAAGAAGTTACATGGTGAAATTTTTTAGGTGAACTCTGCAACAACCCCAAATCTTCCTTCAGAACATATATTCAAAACTATTCGTTCATCAAAAACGCAAGGAACATTTCCCAAAAGACGTTTTGCAATTAATCTTTTTTTATAAAACCAATATCAGAGCTAAATCTATATTAAAACTGAGTAAAGACGTGGGTTTAGAAGTTATTAGACAATATTTCTATTACATTCAGAATGTTGGGGGGGGGGGGGGGGGGGGTTTTTTACAAACTTTAGGCGGAGATAATATTTATTTTTTCACTATGAGTAAATGACTTCTTTATTATGTACAATAATGTGCTTGTAAATTCTGGAATTCTTGCTATGAATAAATGACAGTCGCTGTCCTCATTAAGGCTTAAGGGTATGCAAACTTTGACTGACACAGGCACAAAGGCCGCAACTTTTTTATTGGGACTGCGTATAAATCTTTTTTCTCTCTCCCCCATTTCATCTTGTGTGAGAAATATACATTTTTGACAAAATATCAGATCTTGGTAATGAATTTCTGGATCGTACCATTTTTCCCGATGACCTTGAGATGTCCTGTGTTCCTGACACTCGCTCGTTCACTGTCATGTCCCGATTAAGTGACACTAAGCCGATCAGCCTCGGTTAGCTTGAAGTGACAGAGTAGTTTAAAGGAAGGAATGGAGCGATGGCCTCCATCTCGGAGCTAACTGCTTGGCTAACGGAATTATCCGGAGTGCAGCGGACCCGAGCCGGAAGCGCAGCTCGGGCGGAGAGGATTTAGCAGAAAATCACAGAAACGCTTCAGTAACCTCTCGCTGTAGAGATTCAGCTCCTTCAGCACAGAATAAAACCCACATTCTGTTTGAGGCTTGTCCTTTTTTTTTTTTTTTTATTGCTATTACTAAAAGTAATTAACGGGAACGACACGCCGCTCAGGCCAACTCTGTTCCTGCAGGGGTTATGGCTTGTCCCGGATTAAATGATTCTTTGTTGAAAAGATTAAGCGTGGTTTAATCCGTGTCCGGATAAGCAGGCCCGGTCGCGACATTCCCAGCACTTTTTTTTTAATAAAAAGGTCTTTATCTCCGGTCAAAAGGTCAGACACTTAAAGATACCGAGAACAGCGCACATTAAGATTGTTTAGAGACATGGCGCGATCTCTTATCCGGAAGGCCGGAATTTTCACTCAGACACAGATTATTTCAGGTGTGGATTGCATCCTGTTGAGAGAGTACGGGTTATCGTAATTTGCAATTTTCCCTTTGTATGCGCACGGTGCCACATAATGTTTGTTGTCTATGATTTAGTAAATTTGCACCACAGGCCGTAAACAGATTTCGTTCCCGAGCGAAGTATCTCTTTAAGCTTGAGCGTCTCTGATCCCTGGCAGTCCGTAGCAACTGAAATCCCAGAGGACGCCATGAGCTGAGGGTAAATATGAGGCAGAGCTGCCTTCGCTTCGCTTACCAGTCAGACATGATGGGTATATCGATACAGTATCGCTTGCTTCCGGTCTGTCAAATGCATCTTCTAAGTAACGCAGGGTGAAATTAAAGGAGCTGTCACTCCAGTGTGCCTATTTCTTTAGTCCTGGATTTTGGTTTATTGCTTCCCTTTTATATACTGACACAACTAACCCTGTTTTTTTTGTTGTTGTTTTTTTAATATCACAGAATCCTGTTGTTTTCTGCTTCCAGGTTAGGAAAACAAAACCCACCTAGAATTGCCGACTCACCAACACACACCATTACAACACGAGATATTTTAAAATTGGGTTTCTATGCACTGTAGGTTGTTTCAGCGCAGGTCAGTCAGTACATTTACATGGACAACACTATTCCGATATTAACCCGATTAAGATGATACTCTGATTAAGAAACTAGCATGTAGACAGCGATTATTGATGACCTTAATCCGACTAAAGTCATACTCGAAGTAAACACAAATGGAATTAACCGTTTGACGGTAAACAAAAGAGCACGACTTCGTCTAAAACCGCATACTTACCTACTGTATAGTAGGAAGTGAAATACTTGTATTTCCGCTACTATATAGTAGGTAAGTGCGCGGTTTGGGACGCAGCCCACGGATTCAAGCAGTCGTCTATTTGCACGTACAGCATGACAAATAATTAACTGCACTTGAGGCTTAAGTAAAATTAAAAATGAAACACCCAAAACTGTATACGGTACCAAAACGAAGACGAACTGCATGTTGATACGTGAAATTCTGGAGGGACGTCGGACGGCGTGACGTGGGGACGTAATGACGTGTGCCGTTAATCGATCTATGTTCTAGAACATGTAAAACAGGAACATGAAAGGAATATTCTAAAAGCAACTCATGTAAACACCTTAATCACAATATCTTATTCAGAATAAGGTCAGTAATTATATTATTGCTGTCCATGTAAACGTTGTCATGGACACAAATTACCACTTGTATTTTACATTTAGTGCAAATTTGACTAATAGATTTGTGATGTTACAGCCATAGATAAATCAAGTACTGTGTACTTAAATATGATAAAAATATTTATAAATATTTATAGTCAAGACTGCATTTGCGACATAGCATGTACATATATTTGTACACCCTGTTTATTTACTATCACAGAACACTGTTGATACACTTTTAGTGCAAGTAGTGGGTTCACATTGGGAAACGTACAGGAAATAGGAAAAGGCGACCCACTGCCACACACACAACTACAACATAGGAGCAAATAAAGATATTTCTATGGAGGTTGTTTCGACGTGGGTCAATGACGCAAACTACAGCATGATAGTAATTTCTGCTGTTTTGTTTCTCCATTGCTGGCGTCTGCTTTGAGTTTCAATTTTAAAGAAGATTTCAATGCTGAATAAAGCTGCAATGCCATTTCTATGGTTCCATTATTTTGATTTGAGAAATTGTATGCAATTTAGCTAGTTTTATTTTAGCAAGCAGTCTTACCAAGTATTCTAACTTAACAATGTCATTTATTGTTGGTTGTGGCTTTATTCTAATGGCATCTGACTACATCTAATGTTTTATTTTATTGCAATTTACTGCTTACTGGAACCTCATTTTGCTGTGATATTGGTTTATATAATGAAACCTGCCATGTCGATTTAGTTGCCGGTTTCAAGACATCTTGTTAGATGAAGTAGTACTCAGCCAGGAATGTATCGCGTTTACATTCGGTAGATAAATGTAATTTTAAAAATTTTAACTCGACTAAAAATTTGGTCAGTTGGAAAAATATAAACCACATATTTTTTTCCGTGAATAAATTTCAGAGCTTTATGCTCATGTTTTTTTCCCCCGCTTTATCTTTGTATAGACATAGACATTTATTAAACATTAGGTGCAGCCCAATCAGCTCCCCAGCTCCCTAGGTGGTTTATTGTGTACACATTGTGTATATTGTACATTCGGGCACTGGTAAGGACCCTTGCTCACTACACATAGGGACTCAATTATCTTTTTTCTCCCTCTCTCCTTTCGCCGAGCCCCACACGAATTTATGGAGATACTAGAGATCCAGATCCTTCTGCCTCTGGATGGAGCTCAAATCTTCTTTAATTCCAGACTGCTGGGACTACGGCTGCTCTTAACGCCATACAGACTTCATATAAATCCATAATGAACTTTTTCACAATATCTGTTGTTACCCAGATGAGGCTGGGTTCCCTTCTGAGTCGGGTTCCTCTCAAGGTTTCTTCCTCTTAAAACATCTTAGGGAGTTTTTCCTTGCCACCGTCGCCACTCAGTGGCTTGCTCAGTTGGGATAAATTCGCACCTTTAATATCTGTATACCATGTTGATATTTCTGTAAAGCTGCTTTGAGACAATGTCTATTGTAAAAAGCGCTATACAAAAAAAATTGAATTGAATTGAATTGAATTTTCAGTGACATGACCTTGTACTCGCGTTGTAAAACATCATCACTGGCATTTATCAACAACAAGCAGGACAGATAATTTTCTGACATTATATGTTGTATAAATTTGTTAATCACCTGTGTTTCTGTTCATGGTACTTCGAGCAGGATTGTAGGCTAGCTAGTGGATTTTTTTAAAATCATTAAACACGTAAAATAAGCTATATATAGAACATCAAATAAAGTTAAAAATCTTATTGTACTAATGTACTATAAGTAATCATTTGAGAGCTACAACAACGATAACAAGCTCCTTACGTTTGTAGACAAAGTTGGCTGAGAGTCCATCCACCCCCACCCCCCCCAGTTTTTCAAGCTCCAGAAAATATGACGTCATTTCCAGTAAGAGAACATAATGAACTTTGATGCTCCCTGGTTTTCTGCACTGCATTGTGGGATTTTTTAGGGCGCAAACGTTCCAGTGCCCTGGAAAGATTTTGTGAATGAGACAGCCCTTAAAATGGCCGCCTCCTTGATCAGCGCCCTGACTACTGAACTAGGGAGCTGACTGAGACGCACCGTATGTCAGTTTTTTTAGACTTCCTTTTACTCTCTGGTAAATATAAATTTTATGATCACGATATTTCACTATTCTAATGAAACACTGTACCTGAATCCATCCATCCATTTTCTGTACCGCGTATCCTACAGGGTCATGGGGAACCTGGAGCCTATCCCAAGGAGCATGGGGCACCTGGACGGGGTGCCAGTCTATTGCAGGGCACAATCACATACACACTCACACACCCATTCATACATTACGCACACTTTGGACATGCCAAACAGCCTACCATGCATGTCTTTGGACTAGGAGAGGAAATCGGAACAGCCGGAGGAAACCCCCGCAGCACAGGGAGAACATGCAAACTCCGCACACAGGGCAGCAGCAGGAATCAAACCCCCAACCTTGGCGGTATAAGGCGAACATGCTAACCATTTTTTTTTTGTATTTGAATTCTGTAGCACTTATAATTTTCCCAACATGTCTTTGGCACACTTTTAAAACTACATAATGGTCCGTAATGATAGGGCGCGGCTGTGATGCGTTTGTGTAACATTTGTTGGCTGACACGAGATGTCGCTTTCTCGTCCGCACCCTGACTTCCCTCAAGATGACTTTTACTAGAAAATCTGCAGAAGTAACAAAAGAACCCTGGCAATCAGAGATGCACGAAGGTAGAAAGCATGAGTGCAAAATAGACATGCCGACGTTTTACTGACAGACGCTAACAAACCACTTGGGTCCACCAGACTCTTTCTGTCTCTCTCTCTCACCCACTCTCCTCTTTCTCATTTTTTATACAACATACAACATGACAGGAGTTTTTCTCACATCCTCACATCTTAACTGAAACAAACTATTTTATGATTTTTTTTTTTTACTTTACATCTTCACTTCAAACCACATCTCTGAAGGTTTATAGTAAAGCAGAGAGGCAGAGATCTGAAGCAACCTGCTGCCATCGCTCTCTCTCTCTCACACTCTCCTGCTAACACCCCATACACAGGTATGTGTAAATAAATTGTTCTGTCAAAACCAGAGGTGAGATTCTTGCAGAATTAAGTTTTCATATGTAAAACTGTCAAAAGTTTCCTCAGTGTTTAGCCTGCAGTAATGCATTTAGCAAAGCTTTTAGCTAATTAGCTTTCTTCTTTTTCTACAGATGGCATTTCAACTTTATATAATTAAAGGGCTTTTATGTATTTCGAAGGGTCTTTAAAGTGTGTGTAACTTTTAACAAGGCAAACAAATATTGTGCTCGAGTTCAGCTAGTTAGGTTCACACTTATGCTAGGCAACTGGTGAAATATCAGTGACAAGGCTAACGATTTAGCTAACTAGCACATAGATGTTTATACACTTAATGTTAAGACACTGACAGAGAAACTGAGACAAAACTATCAGGATTATCAACATTTACCTCAGATGTGTTGGTAAATTCCTTTAATTAAAAAAAAAATAATTAATTAATTAATAATAATATAAAAAAACACACCAGTCTGAATAAAATAGACTACAGTTATGTGTAGCATCAGCAGCTAGCTGAAATACATGTCTTCACATTATCCAATACAGGGCTATGTGCTACCTATCTAAATCATTAGCCTAAATAGTTAGTCTAGGCAAAATAAGATAAATGTGAAGACACAGTGACAGTGAAACTGAGAGAAATCTGTCAGGATTATCAATATTTACCTCCGATGTTTTGATAAATTCCTAACAAACTGCTCAGTCTTACTGAAAATACGCTCTAATTATTCTTAACATCAAGCTTCACTGTGTTTTCACATCATCCACTAAAGGGCTATGTGCTAGCTATCTGAATCATAAGTCTAAACCGTTGGTCTAGTCAACTATGAATGGCTAGACTAATTGTTAGGCTAATGAATGCGCTAATGAAGAATGTGAAGACACAGTGAAAATGAGAGAAAACTGTCAGGAATATTAATATTTACTACATACAGTTGCTCTCTGAAGTTATCATACACTCATCATGAACATGTCATGGCAATATTGGGCTTTCAATAATTTCTCTGAACTGTTCTTTTCCTGAGAAAGAATGATTGCACAACATATGTCTTTAATAAAAAACAAAAACAAGAAATTGGTTAACAAGTTTGAGTTTATTTGGGGTTAAACTCGCTTGACTGTAGACATTGACACTGATGTTCAAGCAGCTTCCAGTTCATGGCAGGCCTTGGTGGTTCCTGGGTTTTTCCTGACCATCCGAAGCAGTTTCCTCTCACCTGAGGGTGATAGTTTGGGTCTTCTTCCAGACCTTGGCAAAGTGGCTACACTTCCCAATAACTTGTACTTACGTACAATTGTTTGAACTGATGAGCTTGAAATCTGAATTGTTTAGAAATGGCTCCAAGAGACATGCCTGACTTGTGTAAATCCACCATCCTCTTTTTCAGATCTGCACTGTGCTCCTTGAACTTTCCCACAGTACTGTGTGTTGGTCAATCCAGTGAGTGCTGTCAAACAAACCCTTTTTATGTTGGCACAGAGAAGCTGCCAGCTGTAGTCAATCATGATCACTAACAGGAAATTAAGAATCCTTGGTCTTGGCAAATTAAAGGATATTTTGGAACTTTCAGCACCACTGAATTAATAATCTAAATGTTTGTATGTATATTTTGACCCTGTATATATAACTTTGGTCCTGTGTAGATTACAGAAAACCCCAAATGAATTAAAACTTGTGAACCAAGTTTTTCTTTTTCATTAAAGATGTATGTTGTACAATCATTCTGCCCTAGAAAAAGAAAAGTTCAAATAAATTATTGAAAGCCCAATATTGCCATGACATTCATCTCCATGATGAGTGTATGTAAACTTCTGACCGCCACTGTTTTTTAGTCTGACTAAAAATATGTACTAATTACACTTAGTATCAAGGGGTAATCAAACACTGTGTCTTCACATTATACGATAAAGGGCTGTGTGCTAGCTTGCTAAATCATTAGACTAAATCAATTGGCTAGACCAACGATTGAGCTACATAGTATGTCCCCATTTTTAATATGAAGGAAAATATGAAGATACAGTGATAGTGAAAATGAGAAGAACCTGTCAGGAATGTCAACATTTACGTCAGATATGTTGACTAATTACTAAAATAAGATTCAGTCTTCACTAAAATGCACTATAATAACATTTAGCATGAACTGCTAATCTGTGTCTTGTGTCTTGTCATTAACCGCTAAAGGCTAGACTAATTTTTGAAGCTAAGTAGTGCGTACATGTTTATATGCAAATTGTGATGACACAGTGATAGTGAAAATATTACAAAACTGTCAGGAGTATCAACATTTACCTCAGGTGTGTTGATAAATTTGTTAAGAAAAAAAGGCTTTTAGACTTTGTATGTCTAAAAATACATTATGCTTATGCTTAGCATTGACTGCTAATAACTTTCATGGGTTCTGGCATGTTTGTTACACAACAACTCATGAACTCAGAACTGCTCAACTTCGAATGTCAAGAATACAATACGATAATACTAATCACTGTAAACTCTCTGTTGCTACTATTAGCATTTAGCATCTAGAGTTATTATTATTAGTAGTAGTAGTATGTTTGATAACATTTGAGAAATTATGAGTAAAGCTGTTGTTAGTTAACCTTAGCTAATGTTTTCTCTGGTTCCTTAGTGAACAAGGCACTAATTTAGCATCAGGAACTAAAATCAGTGTACAATTTGAATTTGAACTAGACAGATTTTTTATTTCTCTTTTTTTCTGTGAATTTTAGCTTCAGCAATGCTCTTCTTCAACATATACCAGAGTAATGCACAAAATTCGGACATTGTGAACTTTTAATTTTATTATACACTGGCCTTACATAAACCTGCTACAGTATAAATACTTTCATGTCACTTATTACCGCTAATTAAGTATTATTATATAACTTATATAACACTAAAAATAAGGCACATTCTCTCATATTGTGGTAAGTTTTTGGAATACTGGGTGGTCATAATATCGTTTCCTGAATCGTTTGAGAAGCAAGTCTGCTTTCCTCTGGCATTAATACAAAATTTATCAGGTGGCTTTAGGTGAAGCACCTAAAGAGCTGAATGTGGTCTTTCTTTATCAGTCTGTGCACGTTTTGAGCATGAAGCTATCTCCTCTTTCTTCACCCCTCTGCCACCTTGAACCCATCATCATATCTCTCCACTGCTTCATATAGCACTCCACTTCACACTTACGTCTGGCATCCTGATTTATTAATGCTTCTCATCCTTGGATATTTCTGAAGACACAGGCCCAATCTGGAGGTGAATAAGAAAAGAAAATGAACAAACCATGACGGCCCGTTCAAGTCCATCTCGTCAAGTCATGTCTCGAGTGTAGAGATGCAACAGTATGAACATTTCATAATCATGATTATTGTGACCAATACTATCACGGTTATCAGTATTATCACGGTATTGTTAAAAAGTACTGATACACACACGGAAATGATTTAAGCAGGTTTTATATTTGATTAGAAAGTGATGGATGGTTGTCACAAGACTTGACACACGGTCTCACTATGCCTCTCGGCATAAGGGCTCATTCTACTACGGGGGTCACCTCCTCGAAGGCTTTGTCCAAAGGGGCACCCTTACAGGATGTGTGTGCTGCGGAGGGGTGGTCTACGCTGCCCACAATCATTCTATATTACAGCCTGGCTATACATTGGGCAGTGGTGGCTTGAGGGTTAAGGCTCTGGGTTACTGATCGGATGGTTGGGGGTTCAAGCCCCAGCACTTCTGAGCTGCCACTGTTGGGCCCTTGAGCTGTATCATGGCTGACCTTGCACTCTGACTCCAGCTTCCTGACATGCTGGGGTATGTGAAAAAAAAAGAATTTCACTGTGCTGTAATATATATGTGATCAATAAAGAGTCATTATCATTATTCCACCCCAGGCTCGAGTGTCTTGCAGTGACCCTCGGGCTCGGATCTTTTGAACAGGTGTTTCCTAGGAAGGGAACAAGACGTTGCATAGCTTTCTCATACTGGGGCGTGCCTGTGAATTTCGTGTTCTCTTCAGATAATAAGGCTGACGGTGCGGTTCACAGGTGCCGTTTTTATATCACTCGACGCGCTTAATTGGCACGTTATCTGATCACAGCAGGCCTATAAATAGTCATGATGTTACACACGCTTCAGATACCGGTGACGCGTGAGGGCGCTTCCCACAGCGTGAAGCTCATGCAACATGGAATTCCCTTCTCATTGAAGAGGGACGTTTGTTGGTACATGAGATCTTTTAGCTATACTTATGTTCGACGCACATGAATCATTTGGCTGAATGCGTGTTGTGACCCAAATCTGCGGTAATTTTGAAAAAGTGCAAGCTCCTATGAATATTGTGTAGTTGCCTTGATTTTGCATTCATTTCCGCGATCACAAAATCCTGGAGGGACTGTTTTGTGAGAGTACGTAGCTTGCTTTGCCAGTGAAAGTTACTAGGAAGCCTGGCATGTAATATGTAAATCAAACAACTTTTTAGCATTAGGAGCATTGTACTGTATAGCTACTACACGGCCACAAGCAATAGCGATATCCGTCACTACATGCCCACAAGAGACAAACTACAAGCGACACGTGACTTGCTAGTACGAACATAGGTTAAAACAGTCTAGTTTCAGGCGAGTTCTCGTCACTTGATTATGACTTCATTTGGATGGCATCCAAAGTCCCTCTCACATTCTCATCAGAATGCCTGAATGTCCTTAGCATCCTAATAAGGAGAGCAATTTTCTCTGAAAGTCCAAACATTTGTTACCTTTTATGCCGTTATGTCTTCCTGAGTTTCATATTTATGCACCAGTGTGTGTCAGGGAGAAAGAGCGAATTCATCCACAAGTCCATTGTCAGTCAGGGAATGTGCCACTGCTGCGATGTTTGTTTGTGTTTGTGCAAAGCAGCTGTTCTCGCTAAGCTGGCTCGGATATGCGTGAAACCAGCGAGCGGATCAAGCCTCGGCCCCGGAGCACAAAAAAACGGCACGCATTCAGGCACGCAAACAGAAACCCTAATCCGAAACCTCTCCGGTGTGTCACACATTCCTGACCCATGCGGCAATCCACGAGGAAATGGGCTGTGTTGATGGTTTAATGACTTACGAAGAGATTCATAAAAAAAATAACCTAAGTTTAAATGGAACATTCACGGGTGTAGGATGTAAACTGTATTACATTCGATTGTTGATTCTGATTGCTCAGAATGTGTCGATCGTTTCTATAGTAACAACCCATTCACAGGGACTTGTATGGCAGACGCTCCATGTAATATAAGTCTAATAATAAACAGATTAAACATATTTGTTGACACGAAGGATAGTGAGGTTTTCTGTATAGAGGGAGCAGTTTATTTAACATTTTTGGAAGGAATCTCCAGTGTCAGTGTCGAGTGTTTAAGTTTTCCACCATGTACCATGGGAAAGTAGTCTTTCTCTGTAACAAGCTGTGTTTTATGTCTTATTTACTTCGAGGGAGAGAGAGAGAGAAAAAAGAGAGCCTGTTGAGGGAACTGTTGTTTATAGCATCTATAACATAAGTGGTAAAATAAACTAATTTGTTTTGTGGATGTAACTGTAAATGGGTAAAAAGTGCAGAGAAACGGGATCCTGGTAATGTCAACATTTTTTATTTTGGTCAGATTTACAAACGCCAGTCATTTTATAACACTTTTATTTCACCTTTAACTCTCAAGTCAGAACGGGAGTAATAAATATGATTCGTCACGATCGTTAGAGAAGCACATAAACTAGAAAGAATGCTAGAAACAGAAAAACCAATAGCATCGTTCCTATTTTAGTACACATTTAAAATGGGTTGCGTGAACCAGAGCAGGACATGAGGTTTAATCACGTGACCTGGTCTACACTCTCAGCATATTTACTAGCAAGTGAGAGCTACAGCGAGCCTCGGTGAGATTTACTGCCAGCGGGAGCTATAAATCTTCCTCCAGGTTGAACCATTCAGCCTCACACACACACACACACACACACACACACACACACTCCCACACACTCACTCACACACACACACTCACTGACACACACACATACACACTCTCACACACGCACTCTCACACACACACGTTTGTGAATGGTACAGCCTATTTCTGTGCACCCATGTTGTTTTTTTTCCTAATTGTGCTCGATTTGAAGCAAAGTCGTTGTTGTAAATCAGTAGAGGTCAGCTGCAGGACGTGACCTTTCCACTCCGGTGGAGGCAAACATTTACCCAGGTCTCCAAACCCAGCTCCTACCTGCCCGTCATGCCTTATGGAGCCTCCGACTGGGCACCTCTCTGGGACTGACCCCGCCCCTAGGGTGCTGGAACCTGTTCAAGGATTTGGAGCTTGATGCTATAATTAATAAAGCCCATGAGATTTCTGTATTCTTTTTTTTTCCCAGGAAGCTTTGCTGAGTTCCAGTGGTTTTGTGGTAATGCCGTGGTTTCCGGGACAAATGTGCCAAGGCAATGAGAAAGAGATATACAGATATTTATAATTTTTAAAAAAGCTAATTATGTTAACCTTTTTGGTTCTCCATGCCCGTTTTTTCCTGATTGACTACGTTTCCCAGACATTTCAATGTTCTTTCCCACTGAAACGGAGAAATGAGCATCCAACATCCATTTGTAAAGGAAGAAACCCCACGGCTTGCCACATTAAACTAACCACGGCGTCACAGTTTTTCTCACACACATACACACACACACACACACTCACACACACACACACACACACACACACACAGTGATTTGACCTTTATATTAATCTTTCAGAGCAATAAACCAGTTCTGCAGAGCGGCTGCTCATTTGCAGTTCGAGCTCACTCGTGTTGCGAGACGCGACACACAATTCTCAATATGTACTGACACAAGAATCACTGTAAGAACATTTCTGCCATTTTGCTAATACATGAACTCGTAAACTCAACAAGCTTCTGAACTACTGCAGTCACTTTTACTCAGTTGTGCAATAAAAGGTGACAAACAAGTGCTATTTCAATAAATAAATAAATAAAAGACGAGGAAAGCAACAGATTTCAAATGAAATGAGCCTTATTGATGGTGTGAATCAACCATGGGATGAAATTAGGAAGTTGAAATTTGGAAATTCGGACATTTAACTTTGCTCTTTTGACCCTTTTCGGCAATTACTACTTCAGGTGAATTACTCTGCTCTTCCAGTTTGATGGATAGCCTGCAGATATGTAGAAACTACCCATTTCTCTGAGAAACCATACATTTTCAGGCTTTTAAAAGTGCTTCTCTGAAAAGCTAACAAGCCATTATCCTGGATTACTGTTTTTGCCTTACCTAGCTCAAATCACTCGATATTATTTGCTCATTTGAATTCCTATTTTAAGACACTGATAGTTTGAGCTGGCTCGTGCCTCATGGCATGTGCAATACCACCAATCAGACCACAGGTAGGTTGTATTTAAGCTAAGAATGTATTATAAAAATGCCACTTTTGACCACCAATTTGTTGTATTCCCGCACCACTTTCTACTAGTGCCAGAAGGAGCTAACTGTTTTGAATTCCCTCTATTTTTGCAGTGAAAATATTATCAATGGTCTATTTGGGTTCAGGAAAGATTTTCAGAAATAAAAGTACACTAAAAAGAGGTACTAAACTGTACTTTTTTCTTATCCTTGAGGATAAAAAAAAGGATTATTATCCTTTTTTCTTACATCCCCCATCAAGGGTAGACAAAGCTGAGAACTGTTCCTGAAGGTCCAGTTATGTACATTAAATTGTTTTAAAAGCATTCACATCATACTAAAGGCACAAAATATATACCCTTGATGGTAGCACAGCAGCAACAAGGAAACAAATAAGGTTGGGTTCTGTCATTTCTGAGAGTGTAAATAGTGTGTATCACCAGCTGTTTCAGGAGCTATGACTAAAAAAAAACAACAAATATAGCAACAAGCAGTGATCTGTGGGGTCCAAGCACCTTTCCCAAATATCACCCAAACTGGCCAGTTCTTGCTGAGTTATTTAGAATCCTAAAGAGACCATAGCTCGGGCTTATCTCTCTTGCCTGAGTAGCGGGATTGAGTACTACTAATCAGTTTTAGTTGAAAAAAATAATAATAATAATAAGAAGAAGCAAAATCATGACAAAACCCAAAGGGTTTCAAGTATTTTGTGCCTGGCCCTCTAATCACAGACTCACAGTTTTACAATAGAGGGAAACAATGAAAGTTACCACAGTCCCACACTTCCACTGATGCTTTTCATTATATATATTCTTCAGTTCCCTAATCACAACTTTAGTTCCGATCTGCAACTAGTTCCCGTTTATAATTTACACAACAATGGAAGAAAAACTTATAACTGTGATTCCGTCTTATCCTGTCATATACGACCTCTAATTAAATGTGTATAGAGACATTATGAAGAAAAATAAAGCTTGGCGGGAAGTCGTTAACTGATCACTATGATTACCAAGCATTGCTTGGTCCAGTGGTAAGACGAAAGGCCATCCTTCCTGCTGAGAAATCAGTCCTGACTTTTCTTCTCTAATAGATACCTTGAGTAATTTTGTGATTGGTTCCATTTGGTACTTCTTAGATGGTCTCTAATTTGAACTTTTAATTAGGTGAATTGGATGCTGTTAAATTAGGAAAGCTAGTAAGAAGATGATTGCATTCTCTACTTAAATGGAGAAATAAATGTAGCATAAATAGCTCTTTATATTGATGCCAGAGAGGAACCTTTGCACTCCTAAAGAACCTTTTGAATGAGGGATCATCTTTGTTGGTCTCACAGAGAACTAAAAATAAAATCACACTATAAAGGTTACCAATACGATCCCTGTGGTTGAAAATGATTGTTCAGTTTTTTTGGCAACAACAAATATTTAAAGAACCATAGGCCAAAAGGTTCTTCAGTGGAATTAGTCTAATGTACCTTTTCTTGGACCTAGGAATTCTCAAATGGAAAACAGCTCCAGTTAGCCAAACTCTCCATAAAGGGTTCCTCAAGGGTTCTTCAAGATGAATGGATGGTTACATGGAACTTTTTTTTAATTCTAAGAGTGAACTCTTTAAAATAATGGTGGCATAAATATTTCTAGAGAATGATGTCTTAGAAGAACCTTTTGTGTGTGCCTGTGTGTGTGTGTGTGCGTGTGTGTGTGTTTGTGTGTGTGTTTCTGGTTGAAAATAGTTAAAGAATTGAGTATAACTAAGATCCTTTAAAAGGAAAAAACCTAAGCTCCAAATGGTCACATGGATCCATACTCTCGACAAAAAAGGTTCTTCAAAGGTTCTTTGGTTGGGGTAAAATTTCTTACTTTCTGAAGGAGCTCTTCTTCCAATCAGCCAAACCAAATAACCCTGCTAGATGGAAAGTCTAAGAGTGTACCATTCATTAACATTAGTTGTACACACTTTCTCTTTTTCACAATTAATGGTGGAATAGTTGTTCTGACTTTTTTGATCTCCTTCTGCTGGGTTCTGTTTCTGCACATGCTGGAGGTCATGTGTTGTTCAGCTTTTCTCTCTAGTTTTCTGAAATAATGACGATGAAAAGCTTTGTTTTTGGCTTCAGTCAGCTGGTTTTGATCAAATTCAAAACACTGTAGCAAATAGCAAGTATAATTTGTACTCATGTACTCCACACTTGTTCACTTTCCCCTGCATTCCCACTATCCAGAGTGAAATAGGTTCACATTTTTGGCTTCCTAATTGGAGGTTGTTGGGTTTTTTTTTTACACAGAACCCTATGACAGTGTTTCTCTATCAGTAAGGGTTTCACGTTTAACCTTAAAAGAACCCTTAATGAACCCATTAACTCTTTGTCTGACTAGTTAAAACTGCTTATCAAACCTAAGCATAAAGCGAGTGGTGTACTATTTTAACACAGCTTTCTATCTTGTTTGCGGTTTGGGATACAGCCCACAGCACTGTGCTGGTGTAGCCAGAGGTGTGAAACTGGTGGTATGGATTAAAGAGAAAATAAGAATGATCACAAGTGGGTTTCAGTCTCTCTGTGGTTGTATCCCAAACCCAAGTATTTGTATAGATACAGATGTGTGTTTTAGGATGTGGCCTGTTCTGGATCACTCGACATCTTTCTGTAACCACTTTTGCCTCAGTGGGTGTTGTTTTAAAGTGTTAATTTTGTTACTAGTGCCGTTCCTCTCTTCTTGGCCGATTTTTTTCAAGAAATTTATAGGAATTTATTTGAGCCATCTTGTATGAAGGGTTGTAACTGGTTGTGGTGAGGGCGAAGGGGGTGGGCAGTGAGGGTGCTTGGTGCTTGCAGACATAATTAAAAGTTCAATCACTTTCTCGCTATAATTTTGCATGAGATTGGGTTTAACCTTTTGACCTTTAATTAGACTAACAGTGCGCCATTAAATTGGGAAAGCTACTGATTAATGAATCAGTCAAGATAACTGCTTATGACTTGAGAGTTTTATTATTATTATTATTATTATTATTATTATTATTATTATTATTATTATTATTATTATACAAGATGTAAGTTTTGTACTGAACCAGGGAAAATGTGTGTTGAATTTAGTCCTTCACTCAGAGCTCAGTGTTCACAAAGCATTCAGTCATCACTCAAAGAAGCTGCAGCATGTCCTACTGTCATCCTTCATCGGTGCGAGAATTCACCATCTGCTTCATCAGCACGAATGTCGAAATATCAATACAGGCAGCAAACCTAATATTTTTCATCTGGAGCTTGTCTTTGCGCTAAGCTTGTTTAACCTGTTTCGAAATACTGTCTGATTTTTAGTAATCTTATCAAGCAATATTATCTCAAACTCTTGCCATATAGTTGGTTTCATTTTAAGCTTTCGTTTGTTTTTGTCTTTTTCAATTACGTTTATGCAGTTTTTAGAATTTCTTTATTATGATACTGAGTTGTGTGGCTTCTCTGCCTGTCAGTCTGAATAAAGGATGTCTGGCATATGTGCCCGTCAGACATACTGAAGGAGGCGTGGCCTGTGTGCCTGTCAGTGGTGCATGGCCTAGGTGTCTGTCTTTGTACATGAAGCAGGCGTGGCCTCTGTGTAAATCTAAGTAAAGTGGGTGTGGTATCAGTTTCCCTGAAGTAGGTGTGGCCTTTGTGTCAGTCTAAGTAATGGAGGTGTGGTATCAGTTTCCCTGAAGTAGGTGTGGCCTCTGTCATTTTAAATAAAGAAGGTGTGGTATCAGTTTCCCTGAAGGAGGCGTGGCCTCTGTGTTAGTTTAAATAAAGAAGGTGTGGTTCTGTTCTTGTCAGTTTTCATGAAGGAGGCATGGCCTCCATGTCAGTCTAAGTAAATGTGGTGTGGTTTCCAATCCCCTATCAGCTTACATAAAAGAGGCGTGCCTCTGTGTAAGTCTAAGTAAAAAGGGTGTGGTTCTATACCTGTCAGTTTTCATGAAAGGGGCGTGGCCTACTTTCAGTCTCGGTAAAGGAGGTGTGGTATCAATTTCCCTGAAGAAGGCGTGGCCTCTGTCAGTCTAATTAAAGGAGGTGTGGTCTCTATTCCTGTCAGTTTACATGAAGGAGAAATAGCCCATGTCTCAGTCCCATATGTTTCTAAACTCAGCTGATTTAAACATCTTGAAAAGCATAACGTATCTTCTCAGACTGATGCCACACACCTGTAGACACTACATCTTGTCTTTCAGAACTAACAACCAACAAAAGCAAATAATTAATGTGTGTTTCTGAGATTGAAAAGACTTGGTGTCCTGTTTTGGGCTGATATGTTTTCACGCCCCATCTGGAAAAGTGAAAATCATGCTTAAAATGAAATGGAATTCAATCATCATTATTCCTTGTCTGGCCCAAAACAGATTGGCGTGCCACTGCTCTTAATTAAACAAAAAGACGAATACACTGACCTTTTCTAAACACATTTAGAAAGAAAAAAACATGCTAACCAATTTGTGAGGTTCTTAATTACTCGTGCAAAGATTCTCTCGAGAGTTTAGAGCGGCACGTTGATTAATCTCACGGCCTGGACTCATCATTTCTCTTCAATGAGTCTACGCAGGAGTGATGTGTTATTATGTGTATTATTCATCCATCCGTCCATCCACTCATCCATCCATTCATATCTATCTGCTTGTCTATCTATCTATCCATCCATCTATCCATTCATCGATGTCTATCCATCCATCCATACATCTATTCATTCATCTATTTCTATCTACCTATCCATCCATCCATCCATTCATATCTATCTATCTATCTATCTATCTATCTATCTATCTATCTATCTATCTGTCTGTCTTTCACCCATCCTTCTGTTCGTCCATCCTTCCAACCATCCATCTATTATTTATCCATCCGTCCATATGTCCATCATTCATTTATCTATCTATCTATCTATCCATCCATCCATCCATCCATCCATCCATCTATCTATCTATGATCATGAATGTTAAGGCGAATATGGCCACATACAGTATGTATCGCTCTATGTGATTCTTTAAAAAGTGTCACTGAAGAAAGTATCATCCAACACACACACACACACACACACACACACACACTGTAATGTTCGACCATGTGGTTCATTTCTTTACAAAGTGAAAAGTGTTGTATCCTTGAAACAGCCCCAGGTTGTTCTGTGTGGTTCCACATGCCGGGCCAAACAGGAGCAGTTGTGTGTTTGTCAAGATCCGTCTGTTTTCCCCAAAAAAATACCGTACTTGGATAAAAGAGCGAGGCGAGACAATCTGTTTGGCTTCGTCCGAATGGAAACGGTGTGGTGGTGCCGAGAAGAGCCGAGGGGAGCTGATTCGGGTTTTTTTGTGGTTTTGTCTTTTGGCAAGATATAGACAAGATTTTTAATTCTACCTGGCCAGACTTTGGCATCGAACCCAAGTGCAATGGTGCTAATTAGATCTAAAACCTTCCCTGTGTTTTTTTTTTTTTCCTGTTGTGTGTGTGGAAAATATGTTTTTTTTCCCTTTCCATCAGTTGCATGGTGTAATTGAATCCTGAGTACAGGGCAACTCTTATTGCAGAAGACATTAAGTGGCCGTTTGAAGCCACGCCAAACACAGACCTCCGCTCTTTAACAGACGGACAATGGGACGGCGTGATTATCATGTGTGTCACGCCGAGGCTACCGTTCAGAACGTATTACCGGCGTAATAAAACATTCAGTATCTCTCACGTCGCGCTCTGATAGAACACTTCCGTATTCCACCGGTGAACATCGCAGGTGGAAATATATAAGATATGCTTTCATGATATCCGCATCCTCCTGAGTGGAACATGCACATTTGCTTTCAACTGTAATGCATTCCATTATCATTTCCATATTTTTCTGCCGTGTGTGTGTGTGTGTGTGTGTGTGCATGTCTTGAACTTTTAATCGCAAGTTTGTTTCATTTTCTCTAGCAGTCGTACCCATTTTGATCATATATTCATATATTTATATATTTATAACTCCTGCGATGGGAGTAGTTGCACTATTTTTCATACAGTTCAGGCATTTGCAGGTCCAAAACTCCATCTTTTATGAAAAAATGAATTGAACCGAACCAAATGATATCTCTCGGATGCAATTCCGTCATCCATCTGTATTAATACAAGTCATAGAAATTGTTTTATTATTTGCTGAAATGAGTAGGGACAATAATGGTGCATACAGAGTAAAGTATTCATTGGGTTATGATCACGTGTTCATCATTGAAAGATCAAAATTCGTATCCGTTTTTAAAGGTTTTTTTTTTCCTGATTGCAGATTCTGAATCTTCAAAATATTTTCTGTATTCAGTTCTTTGTCAGTTTTTACATAAGAGGTACTGACTTGAGCACATTATATGGAGGAAATAAAACAACACTGTGACACTAGCCAATTGCAGGCTCTTGTGAGCTCCAGTATGCGGAAGAGGGCAGATAGCACTTTCCTCTCCTGCCCTGTGACGCAGCGTGAACAGTTATATAAGCAGGGTTATATTTCGGATGGAATTCGGAGCACCATGCACAAACACATCCGTTTACAACCCGTGCAGCTGAAGTCTTTTTTTTTTTCCTGTTTTTTAGCCCAAAAATATGTTCCTGTGATAGAGCATATGTTTCTATAGAACAGTCTGCTTTTCCTCTCTGGGCGTCTGGCTCTGAGAGAAAGAACATAATCTGTGTTTATTATATCTACTTTCAGCGCTTGATTTCAGTCTCCCTTTGTGATGCAACAGTCGATGTGACTGTGTTTATGTGTGTGAGAGAGAGAGAGAGAGGGTGTGTGAAGGGCAGGTGGATTCAATCACGCAGCTAAATCAAATGTAAATGGGAGCAACGCAGGGGCCATACGAGACGCCCTGTACTGTGTAAAGCGCCGCATGTGTCATGAGCATGTGTCAAACGATGCTGGCGGGTCGCAACATCTGCATGCGGGATTGAACAATTGAATCAGGAGACACCAGGGAGGCGAGAACGCAGCACAGGATCATCCAGATCGCTTTACCTTTGTGTTTTTGTGTGTGGCAAAGTTCCAGGTTCTTTTTCCTGCAGTATGTTTTTCTTCGCAACATTCCTTGAAGTAGTAGGAGCACTTTTCAAAATTACCGCAGATTTGGGACAAGACACATCATGTGACGTTGCTAAGGTTTGTCCAAAAAGTCGCTAGATTTGTCGCTAAGCCCCTTTTTTTTTTTTTTTTTTTTTTTTTTGCAAAAAAAAAGTCTACACTGACAGCTAGATAAAAGGCAGGCTAAGCTCCGCCTCTCCTCAGCAAAAAGAAAATACAGAGGGAGAGGGAACGCGGGGTTTTTCATTTATGCACATTCTATTTGAAAAGCAATTAAATACACAGAGGACCCAAATGATGCCCTGTCTTTGCTTTTTTTTCTTGAAAACCATTTGCGCCCCCTTCCGATCTCTCCACGCCCCCCCGGTTGAGAACCACTGATCTAAACCACTGATCTAAACACTGATCTATATATTTTTATATATATATTTTCTAAACTTTCCTTTTTTATCTTTCTAAAACCTTATGAAAACTAAAACCTTATGTCCTTACAGAAACATGATCAATTCTTGTTTGTGCATTCAGACGTTTCTGTGTGGTTTGGCATCGTTAAACTGAAGCACAGCTCGATGATGTGAAGATGCACTCAGGTGTGTACTGGTATTAAACAATGTGTGTAAATCTTGCTGTCGATTCTAAAAAATGGGAGCAGATGCTTTGGTCAAAACGTTTTAAATTTTTTGTAACGTCAACATGTCAGAAATGTGACGACCTCCGTTTGAACCTATTCAGACCACTCTGTGGGGGGGGGGGGGGGGGGGGGGAGAAAAATGTTCATTGTGTGTGTTTATGAGAACGTATGAAGTGCGTAATTGCTGTGACTGACAGACCATTTTGCAAGGTCATTGTGTGAGAACATTTGAAAGGCTGCCAATCAAATGCCCGAGCAGCGACGTGTCAAATCAGTCGCTTTGACGGACGTGCGTGTTTTCCCCCTTTTTCACATCCTAATGAACATGTACACTACGGTCCAAATTTGCAGATCTTTTATGGCTGTTTGAAAAAGCTTGAGTATCCTGTTTGTTCTGGATGTTGTTGCTGTGGCATTACTCAAACCGAACAACATCACAGGACATCCCTAACGGTCTTGCTTGCCTACTGTTATTGTGTTATCACTTCTGAGTGTGTACGGTTAATAATGACGCACTGTTTGGGGTTTACGTCACCGACATATAAGAAATATCATTTGACTCAGTTCGGTTCTGACCGGTGACATAATAAAACCTTCGTAGTGGTGCACCTATTATGTTTAATAGTGTTTACTTTATGTTTATTAGGACAGGGTCCACATCAATCCTAAACAAGCATGTAGTGTAATAAATGGACAAAGCGTTTAATAGTGAAGTAGTACTCTCAGTACTCTCAGGCTGTGTTTACTAAGATCCCAAGAGGTGTTGTTGATTTAGGAGGAATAATTGATGTCAAAACCAATGTTTGGATGTTCTGTTATAGGAGATTAATCAGCGATGATGAAGCTGCAGTTACTGACTATGTTTACATGGACAGCAGTAATCTAATTACTGACCTTATTCTGAATAAGACAATATTGTGATTAAGGTGTTTACATGAGTCGCTTTTAGAATACCCCTTTCATGTTCCTGTTTTACATGGTATAGGACATCGATCGATTAACGGAACACGTCATTATGTCCCCACATCACGCCATCCGATGTTCCCTCCAGAATTTCACGTATCAACATACAGTCCGTCTTCGTTATGGTACAGTAAATAGTTTTGGGTATTTTTATTAAAATTTTTTACGAATGCTTCAAGTGCAGTCAATTATTTGTGATGCTGTACGTGCAAATAGACAGCTGCTTGAAGTTGTGGGCTGCCTCCCAAACCGCGTACTTACCGTCTATATAGTAGCTGAGATACATTTATTTCTCCTACTACAGGCCTATAGCAGGTAAGTACGTGGTTTCGTACGTGGTTGTCTTAATTTGATTTGTGTTTACTTCAAGTATGACCTTAATCGGATAAAGGTCATTAAAAATTGCTGTTTACATGGTAGTTTCTTAATCAGACTATTGTCTTAATCGGGTTAATAGTGAATTATTGTTGTCCATGTAAACGCACTGAGTGTTATCACCCTGAACTTTGAATTGAATTTTATACCACAACAATTTGCCAACTATTTCAATTATTCATTATTAAAGAATATTTTTTTTTAAATCATTCAATCAGTTTATAGATATGTTTAATTTTGTGCAACATACACAAACCAAGCTAGTTCCTGTTCTCACTTATATTATAGCAGCTATTAAACAGTCGTTCCCTCACCGCCCTCACTTTTTTTCTGCTCTCTTGAAGTGAACTCCTCTGTTCTGGGAGTGTCGGAAAACTTCGAGCTACAGCTTTAGTTGTTACAAAGTACTGACACTGGGGACTCTTTCCAAGTAAACACCTTCTCACAGGAAACGTCACCATTTCAACGATTACAGTAGTTTGCTACTACAGAAACGATTAGAACGAGGGCATTAATTCTTTAAATTAATCAGGACCTTCCGACCTTCCAATCTGAATCCAGAGCTCAACATCTAATATGAAACCTAATGGCGGAATATTGCTTGAATTTAAAGAGACATCGTTATTTTTAAATGTTGAGAAAAAATTCGAAAACTTTAGGCTCTTATTTTCACATATAAATGGTTGAAAATGGTCTGCAAATGTAATACTTGCCCTAAGGTTGTATTCACTTCCACACAAACTCACAATTGCTGATTGATTTTGGTTGTGATAAATCACACCGCAAACACGACACAGCAGGTGGTAGTGTCTGTGTCTCACATCTCTAGGATGTCAGTAGTGTGTTTCCTTCGGGTTCTCTGGGTTTCTTCTCACCTCCCAAAAAAATGTGGATCGGAAACTCGAGAGTGGCCCTAGATGCAAATGTGTGCATGGTACCACAGGCGAAAGAGTCGCATCCGCAAAACAGGACACTGTCGATCCGTGTAAGATCCAAACGCACTTTAGAGCTTGCCGAGGTGCGTAACTGAATCATTCATCATGTAGCCTTGCATGCATTCACGCACATATGTATACACACACACACACTCATGTATGAGTTCTCCTCTTTCCCACCGGCTGCTATTTGTAAACCGGGCTCAGGAGCTGTGCCCCAAATAAACTGACCTGATTTGATTTCCACTAGAAGAAACCTCGCTCCCTTGGTGGTGGCTGTTGGGAGTTAAAACCGTTTTTTCACACTTTCTCTCTCTCACACACACACACATGCACACACACACACCTACCTATACACTCCCTGTTGTTTCCCCCTGCAGACCTGAGTGCTCGTGCTGGTGTGATGATGGAGCTCACAAGTCTGCCAGCAAAAAGTTTTTATAATCCTTCCCAAAAAAAAAAAAAAAAACTGAATATTGAGCATATATTATTTAGAACTGAAACACACCATTTACATTGTGTGTTGTTTTCCCCCCTAAACTGTCTTTGACACAATATATCTTTAAAACACTAACTCATGTATTATTGATATTGATATACATAGTAGATACCCATGGTGCAAAGGATTGCGCAGCCAATATGGGAGAAAATGAATAAAACCAAAATGTTGGTTATATTAATAAAACATATTTGTTTAAAAGTTATGATCCAGTGAAATATTTCAAAAGGTTAGAATTGTTAACACTTTATCCTAGGGAAAAGAAATTGAATTCATCAGATTACTCTCCTCATGGTGATCACAATCCATATCTTACATTAAGACTCCACCCATTATAGTAGTCACCATTTTGATATGTACAGTATTAAGATGTTTTTAGCTACTCCTTGTTCAAATTTTGTCCAGTTCTTACCAAAATTGGCTCAGATGATGAGTGGACAGAGCCACACAAAACTGACTGAATCCAGTATCTGTTAACATTCTAACTAATGCGTTTGTGTGCTCATTCTCACCTTGGAAGTTCTCCACAGCACCAAAACAATCCTGCAGTCTCTGTGTGGTGCAGTGATAAATGAAAAGCTTCAATTCTAAAGGGCTTTGGCTCGATTCCCATGTCATGCAAGTTTGTAAAAGTGTCTGTAATCTTCTGCCGTTTGGTTCCTTTATTTTGTGGCTCAGCATTGCAGTAACCGTTAACCGTTCAACCTTATTCATTCATGTACATTCTCTTCCTCCTCTTCGTGTTCTTCAGGCTTCGCATCGCTCTTGCTGCGCCTTTGGTGCTTGGCCCCTTTAATCGCTTCTTGCAGCTATATTAATAAATTATTGTTATTATTATTATTATTATTATTATTCAGTGCAATAGTAACATTACAAAATAGCATATATATATATATATACATATAAAATGTACGTATATCTATAACACTACTGGTTACATTACCTTGGCATTAAATTACAAAAAAAAACTAGTGAACACTGCTGCAAGGCGGATTCTAATACAGCTGCTGAGGGAGTGGTGGTGAATTTGACATCTTTTTGTCTTCCGACGGCCGTAATCCATCTCTGGATGAAAGTCATGGGAAGGAAATACTGGATTTTTTTTTCCCTTTCACTGTTAGAGCAAATGGTAATGCAAAAAAGACATTTGCTACAGTCTCTCATATCCCTCTAGAGAAGTTTACCCTGCTATAGTTTACTTAAACCCAGAAACGGATGTACATGCATGAACACAATGCATTATTGCTGATGTATCGTGTAGCATGATTGAAGTGGCGTGTAGGTCTTACAATGTTTTGGAAATGTCTTGAATATAGTATTAAAAAGTATTACATTTGAAGTGCTGATACCTGCAGATACACTGCACATTGGTTCGTTGGTTCATTTTGGATTTTTGACCTATCTAGTGTTCTAAGGGTTAGTATCGGAGAGAAGGACAGCACTTTGGGTTCCGTGTAATCATCCCTGCATCAATAAGACTCCACTTTTTCACAATGAAAAGTGATTGGGTAGTGGGGGGCAACATGAGAACCTGGGGGAAACCCACATGGACATGAGTAGAACATGCAAAACTGAGGATCTGAGGCAGCAACACATTGGTTCATTTTGGATTTTTGACTAGAGTTCTAAGGGTTAGTATCGGAGACAAAAAGAGCACTTTGGGTTCCGTGTAATCGTCCCTACATCGATAAGACTCCACTTTTTGGCTCATATTAGAATAACAGCGAGAGCTTTTTAAATCGGGTCAGACGAACGGAAAACTATTCACAGGAAGCAGTTTGCACCCCTGTACACTCGCTCCTTTCTGAGTGAACAAAAGGGTGATGTAGCGCCAAGCAAGTAGGGGAGCGCAGGAGAGACGTTGAGCACTTTCCCTTTTTCTGCCATTGTTTAGGCCCAAAATCGCAGCTGCTCTTTGTTAGATAAATAACAAACACGCCCGTGTCCTGAAGTGATAAGTGGCCATCATTGATCTCCATCTCTGGTCGGTTAGGTCTAATTCCTCATCACTGTGCTTTCAGCGGGCGCCATATGGTGAGGCTTTCGACGCCACCTGCCTCTGGGATAACGGGCAAGATTGAGCTCGGGGTCGTTAAAAGAGAAGATGAAGTGTGTCTCCCGCCATCCTGGATCACTGGATCATCTTTTTTTTTGTTTTTTTTTAAACAGCGTCAGACTGAAGACTTGTGTAGACAAGGTCAATTTAATAAACACACGAGACGCTTTAGAGTTTCAGTTTGAGCAATTCGCTTCAAGCGCCGTGTGTCTTTATTAAAGTCTCTGTTTACACATTTTTTTTTGTTGAAAGTATTGAATTTATGCCACTTCTCATAAGAATAGGTGTAAAACATAAATAAATAAATAAATAAAAAGTCCATTTCCGTCAAGGTAGCATCCAAGATGTGATATCTCAGCACAAATCATCTAAAAGCTGAAGTGGCTTTTAATTTCGCGACGTCCCCACTTGAAAAACGTTGCCTCTGAACAGATAAAATGATGACGGATGGTTCCCTCCTCCTCTCTCGTTCTTTCTCTCTCCCCCGCCTCTCTCTTTCTGTAAAGCTTATCCTACAGCATCAGAGCTCCGTTGGAACCTGAAACAGAGCGATTGATGTGGATGAGGAGGGAAAAAATGCTGATCTGTAGTTTTTCATCATCGCTTCTTTTGTGTAATGGTTCAGGAGTTATTTTTCTCGCTCTGCTTGAAACGCAATTATCTACCTTTGTTGCACTACGATGGAATCGTAACCGAGGGCCGGCCGCTTCTTTTTTTTTTTTTTTTTACTTGAGAAAGAAACGTTTGCTAACACTGCAATTCCCAAAGCTCTTGACCTCTCAATTGTTCATTCAAGCGGATGTATTTTTTTTCTTTTTAAAGAGATGATGAGTTCCAATCTTGATAAGTGCAATACTTTTTTTTTGTAAAGCATGATATGCAATATATATATATATATATATATATATATATATATATATATATATATATATATATATATATATATATACACACGTGTGTGTGTGTGTGTGTGTGTGTGTGTGATTGTTTTGGAATGTAACAGCAGTTTGCCATGAATGAGCTGAAGGTCAAACAGAAACGAAATGTACAGGTTTTTTTTTTTTTCTTTCACCCACATGTACTCTGTGATGCCTTTAATTTTGCATCAAAGTGAGCTTTTTTTATAACATGTTTAACTTTGTACAACTTTGGAAGGAACAACCCCTCGGGCCCATGATGTTACAGAAAAATAATCAATGACGTCAATGTTGGTTCTTTTGTTGATGATGAAGTGTTTTATTCACACTATAAAAACCATCATGTCATCACCCGACGATGCTAAAGAGCAAGGCTATGCATAAAGCACTCACGTAAATAATGACAACCAGCACTGGTCACATAACCTCATACTAGTGACAAAGACAAAATAAGCTAAAAGACATCTTACCTTTAGAAAGGCTGCAGGCGACGAGTGGAAATGTTTATGTCACTGTCATAATAGCAGCGTGTACGTGCATGTAATTATCCGATTATGACTGAATGTCATGACGTTAAGTAGCTTTTTTTTAGTCAACTTCTACTCTCATTCATAATCAGTATTCACGGTAAAACTACATTTATTTACAAAAAAATTTAAAAAACAGTGATGTGGTGCTGAGTCCCAGTGGCTGAAATTTGGAGGCTGGGGTGGGGTGCTTACCAGAGATGAGGGGCTCGTGGCTCCAACGCTAAAACTAACCCAATGTACAGACATTTAATATTGATTCCGAGTATGATAAAGCGATGCACTAGTGGGACACAAGCTCGAGGATAACAATGCCTGGTTTAAACCAGAAAGCAAGGATTCGTCCCTGAAGTATGGAGGGTATCCATGGTGCTAGTGATCCCTGAGAGAGTACTAAGGTTGGCTTAGAGACTGGGTGTCCTTGAGGGAATATGAAAAGAGGTGAATC
Source organism: Ictalurus punctatus (assembly GCF_001660625.3). Taxonomy (NCBI): domain Eukaryota; kingdom Metazoa; phylum Chordata; class Actinopteri; order Siluriformes; family Ictaluridae; genus Ictalurus; species Ictalurus punctatus. The sequence goes on along the minus strand of NC_030417.2, from coordinate 17,558,913 downwards.
AGTAGAACACTTGTGTGGTCTGACACTCATTTTCCCTGTTTTATGCTTCAGTTTGTATCCATCCATCAGAATCAGCTGGAAGGGACTCGGGAGAAACAAAATGGAAGCCATGTCGAGTCATGGTCGCTGTCCAAGGTGCTGAAATTGTTCACCTTTACTCATGAGTCCATACCCCAGCATGTTATGAAACCTGCACTTACATCTAACACAAGGGAACTGCTATTTTTAATATTAGTGTATGCAGAACTAAAAGCTCACATACATCAGAGATCAGAGCGTCCTCTCGGGACTGTGCGTCTCTCGCCATCGCTCAAGTCAACTAGCAAGAAACGGCTTTGTGTTTTATTATTTATTTATGGAAGTCGAAACTCATTCAGTCAAACCTGATTGTTCAGTGGTATGTTCGTCAAAACAAATATGCTCATATACATCACTGCAAATTGCAGAATGTTTCCTTCTTTCTGGAACATTTTCTGAACATTTTCATCCTCTGCTCTCGGGTTCTAAAAGTCCTTCCAAACGTCAAGAACCTTTTTTTAGGACTCTAGGTTTTGTTGTTGTTGTTGTTTTTAAAGGGAGTTTTTGGACAGTTTTTGGTTTTGGACAGTACTAACACAGCATCCTGAATATGTTTTATTAATATGTTGGGTTTTGAGAAATAAAACCATTTTTTCATATTTAGGCTGGGTGATATGACCAAAATATCGTATTGCAATTCTCAAAGACATGATGTTTTTCACAAAATAGAGGTTTGCTTACAAACTGATAGCAAAACTACTGACAGTAGTTGTTTTTTTTATTACAAAAAGTTTGATGATTTGTATAATGTTTACAAAAATGTATTTATTAAAAAAACATATCATTTTTGTTTGTAAAACCTTGTAAAAACAAACAAAACAAAAAAACAAGGTTAATTTACATGGAAAAGGAGAAAAATAATTAAAATGAGCAATAAAAGGTTCTATGTAAAAGCCCACAACAAAGTGTTTTCTATATAAGAGACATCCATTTGGCATTCCTTTATGATAACAATAAAATATGTTTCATTTGTATAGCGTCATTCCCAAGGTCACGTTACAGTTACAATTACAGTTTTGGAAAAGAAACACACACACACACAAACACACACACACACACACACACACACACACACACACACACACACACACACACACACAAATAAATAGAAATGAACAAGCAGTGAAACAGATTTTAGTACAATTAATAAGTATTCAAAGTGCACCTAAGAAAACCCTTTTACTTTAGTGTAATTCCTCTAGTTCTATCTGTGTGTGTGTGTGTGTGTGTGTTTATTGGTGTACATCGGTGTAGAGTGACCTTGGGTCATAAACATAAACGTAACTCCTTAATCCACTTTTCAATGTATTCATGTACCAATGTATTCTCCTGTCTCTCTCTGAATCTGACCTAAAATGTTCAGATTAATTAATACTACATAAGCACCCCCCACCCACGAACTATTTTCATCTCCATTTCTTCTGTTTTTATTAGAAGTGTCATGGGTGTAGATGAGGTGTTGAAATAATTATTAAAGTATAATCTCTCTGCAGCATACACTTTACCGGCAGTTAGCATAGATAATTAATGTGTGTGTGTGTGTGTGTGTGTGTGTGTGTGTGTGTGTGTGTGTGTTAAACCAAAACAAAGGATATTTTAGAAAAGACCCACCAACAAGCTTCCAGTTGTGGAACTCACTACAAACCCCAATGAGAGAATAATAATAATTATTATTATTATTATTATTATTATTATTATTATCCATCCATTTTCCTTACTGCTTATCCTACACAGGGTTGAGGGGGAGCCTGGAGGCTATCCCAGGTAACTCGAGACACAAGGTGGGGACACCCTGGACGTGGTGCCAACCCATCGCAGGGCACAATCGCACACACATTCACATGCTACGGACAATTTGGAAATGCCAGTCAGCCTACAGAGTATGTCCTTGGACTGAGGGAGGAAACTGGAGTACCCAGAGGAAACCCCCGAAGCATGGGGAGAACATGCAAACGCAACCCAGAATACACAATAAAGTACCAAAAGATCATTCTAAATATTTTTTGCTTTCAGAAAATAATTTTTTTAAAAACAACGTTTTTTATATTTTTGACTGAGTACCACATCACACTCTCCACAAAGCCCTCAGCCCATCTGAACACCCTCTCATCAGGGCCAAGGAATGGTCTGAGGATTTGAGGATTTGATTTGTGGGCAGGCACGGTGGTCCTGATGAGCGTCATTGGAATGGGAAAGCTGGAGGAAGGACAATTGCGTAATTACCGCTTGGACCTCCAGATTAGGCCATCAGTGGCTGTTTGAGCTCTGGGTGCTTGAGCCAAATCCACTCAGAAGCACAGGGAATATATTAAGACAATCTGATCTGGACACTTTCAAATTATATTTAGCTCATCGACAACCTTGCCATATTGGTGGCTAATCAATGTGCGTGACCAACATGACTATGTGTTGTGAGTGTCATAGTACTATTATTTGAATTGATTGGCAGTGATGAGCAACAACATGAGAGTGTAAGGGTGTAGTGTTGCAACCTCACAGTTACAGCTCCACAGTCCTGGTTCATTCCTGTACTCAGGTTACTATCCCTGTCTATATGGGTTTCCTTTAGGTTATCTGGTTTCCTCCCACCACCAAAAAACATGCCAGTAGGTATGCTAGATACTCAAAATTGTCCCTAGTTAATTGTGATTCACCATGGACTGGCATCTCATCCAGGGTGTATTCCCACCTCATTCCCAGTGTTCCCAAGATAGGCTCCGGATTCACCACCAGGAAGACACACTAAGTGCTTACTTAAGATGAATGAATGGAAAACACTTTTGAAGAACCTGGAAATTTAGGTCCAAGGATTTAAACAAAACATTAAAAAAAAGAGTCTTAACTTAGCCTTAAGTCATGGTCTCACAGCGAGTCATGTATAATTGACCCATCCATTTCCATCAATTACAGTCTACCCATTAGCTTTTTGCCCGTTTTTGCTCAATCGAGATCCTTACTCTGGTGGTTGTCATCACTTCTGTGTCCAGTCCGTCTCTCCAAACATTTTTCAAACCCTCTCCCTCTGAACAAACCACAAGTCAGTGTGGACTCAATATAAGACTAATTAACACTATTTGCCTAATAGCTTGTAATGTAAATATTTTAAAGGCACACCATTCCCAATGGCCCAGAAGTTAAACCACTGTTCTGCTGTAAAAGTTGAGTTGCTTGATCTGGTGTATGGAAGTGCAGGACTAAACTTTTCCCAGTGCACCTGGACGCTGGTTAGCTGAAGAACGGCGCTGCTGGGAATTGTCAGGGTGTGACAGGGTGTATTTGTGATACAACTTCAATATAACATCTAAACTAATCTACAGGATAAACAAGATGAATGAATGTACTGTAGCTGTGTAAGGATATTGCACCTTAGTACGATTGAATTCTCGATTCTGATTGGTCCAGTGATGTGGATTTATTTACTATAACAGCAGCTCTGAGAGGTTTATATTAATGCGCTCATAGTAATACATTATCGTTTCTGTAGTACCAGCTCATTCAGAGAACACTGTATATACAGTATATATTTTGGAGAATCACATAAAACTAGTTTAAAACGTATCGTTGATTATAATGACATTTTCTGTAAGGATAAGTTTATTTATTTTATGAAAGGAGTCTCCAGTGTCAATGCTTTGTGAATTCCCTCCATCCGCCCCTAACACCTACCACCGCCACCCTCACCTCCCTTCCCCCTGGCCGGTGATTATTTTCCTATACCAGCACACCAACAAGTGTTTTAGTCCTTATATATAGATCATACTACTTCGTCATTATTTATACCCAGGTTTCCTTTTGAATCTGGTGTAGAGGACTTCTGTTTTTTTTTTTTCTTCTTCTTCTTCACATCAGAGATCGCTGTTACCAGCTGCAATTTCACGCAAAATAAAAGTTTATTTATGCGAAAAAACATGTTGGTTTCTTGAATAAGCATCTCTATACAGAGAAAATGAGTTTTACTCCGAACAAATTAATGCCATTTCCAGGCGATTTGCTAATGAACAATGTGCAGATAAGAGGTCGTGGTTAAATTACCCCATCCTCGCTTTGCTAATGTTGCGTTAACTGGCGGAGTAGCGTCTGTTTATTCGTGCATGCAGTTTGTGTGTGTGTGTGTGTGTGCGTCTTTGTGTGTATGCATAATGTTACAAAGGTCTCATGCAAGTGTCCTTGGAAAAGTTATCTGAGGCAAGCATGGGATGAGAGTCTGTGGTGTAGTGCGGTATTGATCTGCCGCGTAAATCAGCATCGTCCAATCAGCTCATTCAACCAATCAGATTAGAGCTTTTAGTGTCATCGATCGGAAACTGGAGGGATTTAAAATTCAAATGATCGCATCATGGTTGTCATTGTTTTTTGTTTTTTTTTTAAAATCACTTCATACAGATCAGGTTTGCTCAGTTCCTTGTCGTTTTATGTAATAATTGCTTTCATTTTTGTAGATAAAGGAGTGTCAGAAATGAGAAATATCAAAATGGCAGAATGTTCTGAGAGGAAATGCTAATTAGTTTGCATACTTAAAAAACATCTGCCTTTTAAAAAAAATATGAAGTATTATTTATATCCACTTGAATGCTACTATTATATGATAACTACTCTTTTTAGATGTTCATACTCTATCACATACACACATTTCTGAGCTAGATAAACAGGGAAAAGACCTTGTATCATTTGAAGGCCACTTCACTGATCAATACTGCAGCTTAATATTTTACAATACTGCAGCATAGAGTCTTCCATATCAGCCTGAGCTTCTTTCCCTTCTTTCTCTGCCTCAGAAATCATCCACTGTGATTCTTGTGTTTGGAATAAATCAAATAAGAAAAGCTGCAAGGCCATAAAGCCATTGTGTGTGTGTGTGTGTGTGTGTGTGTGTGTGCGTGTGTGTGTGTGTGTGTGTGTGTGTGCTCGACTAGCTGCCAGATTGGGCTGGTAAAATCTCATATTTACATGCACCAGCTTCTCTGTGTGATCCAGTAAACTCGCCTGTAGCTCTTCTCTGTAGCTTCACCCCGAGTTCACCCGCGAGAGCCACTACTGTGGCTGAATGCCTCCATCTGTCTCCAGAAACACAGCGCTGGGAAGAGACACGCTGCTGGAAAAATCAAACCTCCTCCAGAAGCGCTGTAAAGCTGAGCTCACAGTCAGCTGCTACAAGATTACACTGCAGATTGTAAAATGGATGGACAGGTGGATGGATAGCTGGATAAGAAATGGAATGGATGGATGGATAACTAGATAGATAGATAGATGGATGGATAGGTGGATGGACAGATGGATGGATAGCTAGAAATACAATTGAATGGATGAAGAGCTATTCAGATTGATGGATGGGTAAATGGATAGGGAAAAGGATGGATGGATAGCTACACAGAAGGATGGATGGATGGATGGATGGATGCCTAAATGGATGGATGGATAGCTAGACAGACGGATGGATAGATTGTTAAATTGATGGATGTGAATAGCTATTTGGATGGATGGATAAATGGATGGATGGATGATAGCTAGACAGACAGATGGATGACTAGAAGGATGGAGGGATAGCTAGTTGGATGAATAGTTGAATGGTTGCACAGATGGATGGATTAGCTAGTTGGATGGGTGAATGAATAGCAAGATGGATGGATGGATGGAGCATCAGATAATTAGATCTCCTTGTCTGTACAAAATGGTGTACTACTATACTAAATAGTGCATCGCTACATCGTTCATTTCCTTGCTGTTTAGGCATCCTATTAATTACCTAGAATGTAGTTTGGGACACAGCCCTGAATTCTCATCGAAAGTCTATTACTCCGTTCTTGCAGCCGAGAGGGTGAAATTCCCACGAAATATCGTTCCACAAGTAGCTCAGAATTGCATTTTTCTACCGGAGAGAGTGTGCAATTCCCAAATCATATACTCAGCAGCCTCAAATTTAATTTCACTTCATTTTCAATTCCTGAATTTTTCTTGCTTCTCATATTAATTTAGTAAAAGTAGAGTATAAGTGTGTGTGTGTGTGTGTGTGTGTGTGTGTGTGTGTGTGTGTGTGTGTGTGGCATACTAGCTGTGCTGATAACACAGTCCCTCATTGTGAAGTGTCTCGTGCCTCTCGAGGAGAAGGTGACCCACCATGAGGTCCCTGGCCTCCCATCATACTGAGCCCAGCAGGGGGTCTATAATACCACCAACCCCCCCTCCCCCCCCCACCCCCCTCGTCATCCCACCTTCTCATTTTCTCACAGTCTCTTGTTCTTACATTATCCTTCCTTCTTTTCTCCCTCCTTCCCCACGGGATGCTGCTCTCTTAGCAACACCACATTCACTCGTCTTTCTGTTGGAGGAGGGCCGAGTGTGTCGGCGGACCCTCGGGGAATACGACTCAATCTCACCCCTCTTTCCACTCTGGAGGTGTCTTATTATTTACACACTCCCTTACAGGAAAGAGCTCTAATTCTTTTCTTCTTATTATTTAACGGAGCACAATGTGATTTAAGGATACACATTGTGCAATATAAACTCAACAAAAAAAGAAGCGTCCTCTCACATTCAACAGCTTTTATTTCCAGCAAATTTCTTAACATGTGTAAATATGTATTAACACAAAATCATTCGACAACTGAACAAGTTTCACAGGCATTTGATGAACAGAAATGGAATAATGAGTCCCTGAACAAAGCGGGGTGAAAATATTAAAAGTAACAGTCAGTATGTGGTGGCCTCCAGCTGCTTTAAGTACTACAGAGCATCTCGTCCTCATGGACTGCACCAGATTGGTCAGTTCTTGCTGTGAGATGTTACTCCACTCTTCCACCAAGGCATTTCCAAGTTCTTGATCATGTCTGGGGGACACGTTTACATGTAATTTTCCACTGCAAGGAAGATCAGCTGCCCTTCCTGTCTCCCTGTAGCACTGTCTTAGACGTCTTACATTACAGACATTGCAGTTTATTGCTCTGGACACATCTACAGTCCTCATGCCTCCCTCCAACAGGACTATGGCATGTTCACACAGGTGAGCAGGAACCCTAGACATCTTTCTTCTGGTGTTTTTCAGAGTAAGTAGAAAGGTCTCTTTAGTGTCCTAAGTTATTGTAACTGTGACCTTAATTGCCTACCACCTGTAAACTGTCAGTGTCTTAAGGACGGTTCCACAGGTGCATGTGCAGAAATTGTTTATGGTTCACTGAACAAGCATGAAAAACATCGTTTAAACCCTTTCCAGTAAAGATCTGTAAAGCTTATTTGAATTTTACACAATTATCTTTAAAATACAGTCTCCTGAAAAAGGGACGTTTCTTTTTTTTGCTGAGTATATTACGAGTATGTTTTAGTCTGTAGGAGTAGGTAATCCACAAGGGTGTGTGTTTTAGGGTACGAACCTCCCCTTCAATGCTACTGACTCACTGATTAGCATTATCCTTCTTAGCCCTTGAATTCTGGACACTAACAAACACACTCGGGTGTATTCAGGTACACTTTGTATTGACTGAGTCAGTTTGTATTGAAACATCTAGCTAGTATTAGCTTTCTTCGAGTAAATGTGATTACTACAACTCTTTATTTGAAAGAAAAAAACAGTAAATGCTGTATACATAACATTTACGTTAGTTATTTCGAATGTACGGTGTCACGGTGCTGCATGTTCTCAGCATGTTGAATGTTCTCATTGCCAAGTCAAATTCACACATATATTCTTCTAATCCCTTTTCTGAGACCGAACGTGGCCCTACACGCTGTGGGGAGTCTCTTCACGAACAGAGAGGCCTTAGAAACTTCAGTGCGTGTTTAGCTTGTTTTTTTCATGGTAACGAAACGAAAACGAGAAGCGAATGAGGGAAACACGCATTCGGATTTGTAAAGCTTAACCGATTCCTTCCTGACAGATCTGTAAAGGCTTAATAAACACAACCGTCCGTGCATCAGCACACTTTCAGAGACGGCGCTCAGTAAATTAGTCCTTTTTCCCCCTCTTTCCTTTGCCAGTAAACTCATTACGGATCTCCCAGCTGTGGCAGTGTTGTGGTTTCCGAAGTCTGGCGTCGCAAAAGTTTACGCTAACAAGCCATGCTTGATTTCGGAGAAGAGGCTTGATTTTTTTTTTTTTTTTTCATCGAGCACTGAATTATTTAAGGCTCATTTGTCAGATTTTGTGCGTGAGAGAATAAACGAGAGACGGATCAGGTTCCGAGGAAGCGACAAACAAAAATTGGGACAGTAATCGAATAAAGAGGTCCAGCATCTCTGCCTTTTTTCTGGACGCAGCTGACCAGCGCACGCCTGATAATGAATGTCCGTAGATTTGATATGAAAAAGCTTTCAGCTCCATTTGGATCCTATTTAATGGCCCTTGTTTCTAACGGATGCAATATCAAGAGAGTCTGAATGAGTTGGAGGATGAATAAACGCTTTGGGTTCGGGTTCGTCACCCTACAATGGAAGACAGGCAGCGATCGGAGCGGCGCTTTGGAACACAATCAGTCGCTATTTTGTGAACGGTAATGCGAGCGCTTCAGAGCAGGTGTCCTGAAAGCATCCGTGACACAAAAAAAAAAAAAAAAAAAACATTTGGTTTCTGAATGAAGCATGCCTTTTCTTAATGCTGAAGAAATAGGAAAGGCTTATAAGTATAGTATATCGCTTCCTCCTATGCATGGAGCGATAAAACTTCATACATAAGGAATAAAACACTTGAGGGTTTGCCAATAAAGGAAAATAATCAATGAGAGCGTGGTGTGATGAAGCGGAGTTACTGTAACCACCCTAAAAGTGTTTTTTGTTGTCATTCTTCCATAACAGCATGTCACATGACAACAGGTTTTTTTATTTATTAAAAAAACTATATATATATATATATATATATATATATATATATATATATATACACTTATATATACTTATATATACTTATATATACTTATATACTTTATATATATATATATATATATATAGTTATGTTTAATTACTAGTTTTTGGTCAAGGGAGACTTTCCAAGGGGGTCTCTTAGGACTATTGAGAACCTTGTCCAAGTTTGAGCTAGCTACAGTAGTACAGTATCAGTATTTACAGTTGTGTAGGTAATATTTAGATGTCGACCGATTGATCGGTTTTTGCAGATTAATCAGCACCGATAACTGTTTGCTTGAACTATCGGTTATCAGCAAAATTCCACACCGATAGTTTTTCCTGATTGTATCCCTTGTGAGAGCGGCTGAGAAGAGTCTGCTGTCATTATACAGTACGAGAGCGGCCTCTAGAGGCGAAATAAAACCCGTCACTGACGAATTTTTTTGTTGTGTTATTTGAAGTGCTTTTTTTTGTAAATTCATTTTGGACATCTCTATTTTTATTTATTATTTGGAGTGTTACTTTTTTAGTTCAGTTTGGATTTATATTTTTTATTTACATTATTATTTATTAACTGTTCATATATATGACTGTTTATATATTTATTTCATTTTTAAAAGTACAGTAAATTGTCATGGTACAGTCGGTACTGTTTATTTTTGTAATAAAGTTGAGCAATATTCATTCTGTATCAATTTGATTGAGAATCAATCGGTTGAGTAATCAAAAAACAGCTAAAGACCCACGTCTTCCGTGAGCACTTAACTCACCCCTAACAATGCCAACCCCACATTATTAATAAATAAATAAATAAATAAATAAATAAATAAATAACTTACACCGCTACTCTGCATACTTTGCTTCTCTAGAACTCAATTATAAATCTTGTATGGTAGCACTACTTGGATTGTTCGCTGCTTGATATATCGCTCTGCTTGTATTTCCTCATTTGTAAGTCACTTTGCATAAAAGCGTCTGCTAAATGAAATAAATGTTAATGTAATGTAAATGTAATCTGCCCAACTTAGTTATCAGTATCGGTAAAATCCACTATCGGTCAATCTCTAGTAATATATAGATATTGCTACATCAATGCTTATTGAATACATTACGTTGTTTCAGGTATATGCTAGAACCCTTAACAATCCCAAGATCCTCTGAGGAACCATTTAGTAAGGGTTCACAAAGAGTGTTCTAACCACAGCCCTTCATTGTACTGGCTTGTTTACCATCAAGCTACGTATCATAACATAGCAAGCTTCACCAGAGTTAAAAACTTTTTTTTTGAACAATCAAAGTTTAATACCGTAGGAAATCCACTTATGAAAAATAATACAATGATAAATAGTGTTTCAAATATGAAACATGCACAGTAGGTGTCATGTGGCTTACTTTGTTAAAAGCAATTTAAAAAAAAAAAAACTGTCTGATTAAATTTAATGTTTAAAAAAAAAAAAAAAAAAAAAAAGTTTGACGTAAGTAACCCTTTTTTCCTGGCCATGTTTTGGGGATTTCATAGAAAATTGGAACTCCTGTTGTCTCAGGGAGTTTTTCTTCACTACTCTCTAGGGAACGTAATCCACATCTGGATTTCTATAAAGCTGCTTTGTGACAACATCTATTGTTAAAAGCGCTCTAGAAATCAAATTGAATTGTGCTGGGAAAAGCCTTGCTTTGTTTTGTTTTGTTTTGTTGTTTTTTTTAGCATTTAGTCCGTCATCTCATTGTAAATACATTCTGCATTTACATTTTACATCTCCACCAGCCATCAGCTCATGCAGCCTGACACACAAAAGCCAGCGAGCGTCTCTCTTTTCTCTCTCTGTTTTGCTGGGGGATCAGAACCAAATAGAATAGGTAATTCTGTGTAATCACAGTGGCATTAAATGGATATCAGCAACTCCTCGTAGACTGATAGCAGCTGAGACACAAAAACAAACTGACAGAAGAAACGGATTTGTCCTCGCTCGAAAAGAAACACTAGCGCTCAACAGTTATCCATCATCCACTACCATGAGTCTGAAAAGAATTCAGCGCAATATCTCAGAGATATTTGGAGGAATTTTAAAAAGGGAGAGTTGTATTTCAAACAAATATAGTTGCAGGGTAAGATATGACGGCTAACATTTAAGAATTTGCAAATATTGGAATATAAAAAAAAATAAAAAATCTGTGCTTTATGCTAGCGACGTAAACAACTAATCGTGTTTTTTTTTTTTTTTTAATACAGTTAAACCATTATCTGTGAACTATTTCATGTCCGAACGTTTTTCGGCTAACTGATCACATGATCAACATGTCGGTTCTAATGGATGTGGCTGTAGAGAGAGCTAGATTTTTTTCTAAATGAACCAAATAGTCACCCACTTGTGTTTATTGGTTGAAAAGAACGGAGTTCATGAATTCCCCGGTCGAAATGCAGCTAGATCGAGTGAAAGCGAAAGTAACGGCACCCACAAATGAATATATGTCTTGCACACCTGTGCCTGGTGTACATTTATTTGCATCCGACTTCTGCTTTGTAAAATAAAGTCTCCAGTTTCTCTGAAATTTACAAATGCCATGGCTCAACCATAAATGGCGGCACGTCTATATTACATACGAGTTAGATGGTGCGGATTTGCAATCATGAAACTGGTGAAAAACGTGCCGTTTTATGGCAAAGACGAGGAGCGCCGAGAGATGAGTGTTGAGTGTTTTTGGCATTTCAGACAACACATTAATAAGAAGATTATGAGCTTATAGCAAGCAGGCAAACAAACGCCTCTGATCCGATGTGTGCTCAGTATGATAATACAGTCACTGACAGAAACACTAGCACTTAATAGTTTCATTAAGCGCTATGATGAATGTGGATTTGAGAACGAACGCTATTTTCCACATAACATTATTTCCAGGGTGGCCCAGGAGACATTTTCATTTGTAATACTTTTCATTTTGTATTTGTTTATTGAACGTTTTATTTATTCTACCGTACTTAATTCCTTGTAGGAATGTTGATGTTGACGTGAGTCACGTACCCAGGGCGGAGTTTGTGTAAAATCACTGAGAGGCGTGTCTCAGTCAGTACGTTTACGTGGACAACAATAGTCCGATACAGCACTTACCGTCTGAACGTTTAACATAAGAACAATATACCATGGTAAATTTAATATTCTGGCTGTAAACATAGTAGAAAAATAATAATAAACTGTGAAGTGGCATTTGAGGTCAATATTAAATACATAAACATGGCACTATTAAGTATTTAACAGTTATTGAACGAGTTGTTTGTTTTTTCTCGTGCTGGATCAAGTGTTATTTAACAAGCTGGAGGTGGAAGCCATGTTGTTAATTAAAGCTCACTCGGAGTGATTAACGCGATAATTGTGACGAGGATAAGTCATGCAGCAATGAACTATATTGTCTTTTGTATTTCTCATCTTTTGCCTTTGTGTTACGTCGTATTATCGGATCTTAGAAAAATAAAAACATACCTATTACAGAAAGCTTCGCCAGCAATGGACACATTTTATTATTGTAACACAGTTCATTATTAAGTGTAGTCTGTGCTATAGGTCCCAGTGAATGTGTTATTACTATAGAAACAATAATGTATTATGAATTACTGTGATTTGCAGACTCACTGTGCTCACATATATAAAAAATTAAAGCTTGTAAAGCATTTTTGCTTGATTAATGGGATGTACGCGATGTGATGTGATGTGATGTGATGCTGTCTTCAGATTCGTCCAAATCGATAAAGTCATCTTTGTGTAATCATGCTGACAACGCAATGTATGGAAACATAATCTCAAATCGAATAAGTATATTTCATTTTCCTTCTTGTTAGCGCTAAATACACTGCCTGATCAAATTATTTCGGAAGATTGAAACAGTGCTATGCTGTGATTACACATAATTGCATATTGTCACGAGTTGTACATATGCTGATTTGTGCTGTGGTATCGACAGCCAGCGATGTGAGAGGAGGAAAAATAAGTTTTATGTTTATTTCGGTCCTGAATCGCATACGCTGTTGTTGTGTTGAACAGCGCTAAAAGCAGCAGCGCTTAATAACATGCTTCAAATAAAAGAGAACCCGGAACGCGTACGCCTGCCATGATAAGAGGCCTGCGAGGTCCGAGAAAGCTCTGTGTTTTGTCTCGGCCATGACAGTTTGAGTGGGACATAATGCTCCAAACTGGAATGTTCCTGTTTTCTGCATGCGCCACGACGGATTTATCTGAACCTTCATTTGCTTAAGAGCACTAGATTGCCATTTGGGTCATCGTGCCAGAGCGAACGAGCAGTATTTCATCTTCCATTTGCACTTCTGTACTGCAAACACAAGCAACTTGAAGTAGAACCAAATATCAAAAGATGCAGTCGGTGAATAGCAGCAGAATAAAAAACGGTCGCCGGGAAACAGGAGCCTGAAGAGGCTGGAGACTGAAAGGCTGCGATTAGCAGATGTTGGCTGTAATGAATAAAAGACAGGAATCGTACAGCCATGCAGTACACGGTCCACGCAACATTCAGCAAAATTAGCGTTTAGAGGTGGGAAAAAATATTAGAATCACGTCACAGGAGTCAACATTTAGTTCACCTCTTTCTTTCTTTATTGAACAACTGCTTTTTCTAGACTTTTCTGTTTTTCACCGAGCGTTCCTACGTAAAGCTAAAGCTTTAAGTTTTCATTAGTGACTCTCTCCATTTCTAAATAATGCAGTGTATAGAAATAATATACATTAAAGAGCCAAGAGCAGCTCATTTTACTATAAATACAGTGGATGTGGTAGCGTGACAAAATTAAATTACATATTGTACATAAACTATCAAATAAGTCAATAAATAAATAACCACTATTATTATTAGTAGTAGTAGTGGTAGTATCCATCTATCCATCTATCTATCTATCTATCTATCTATCTATCTATCTATCTATCTATCTATTTATTTATCCATCTGCCCATCTATCTATCTATCTATCTATCTATCTATCTATCTATCTATCTATCTAGCTCATCTATCTGTCTGTCTATCTATCTGCTCATCTACTTATCTATCTATCTATCTATCTATCTATCTATCTATCTATCATCTATCTATCTATCTATCTAGCTCATCTATCTGTCTGTCTATCTATCTATCTATCTATCTATCTATCTAGCTCATCTATCTGTCTATCTATCTATCTATCGATCTATCTATCGATCTATCTAGCTCATCTATCTGTCTGTCTATCTATCTATCTATCTATCTATCTAGCTCATCTATCTGTCTGTCTATCTATCTATCTATCTATCTATCTATCTATCTATCTGCTCATCTATCTGTGTCTATCTATCTATCTATCTATCTATCTGCTCATATGCTTATCTATCTATCTATCTATCTATCTATCTAGCTCATCTATCTATCAATCTATCTATCTATCTATCTATCTATCTATCTATCTATCTATCTATCTATCTATCTATTTATTTATCCATCTGCCCATCTATCTATCTATCTATCTATCTATTTATTTATCCATCTGCCCATCTATCTATCTATCTATCTATCTATTTATTTATCCATTTGCCCATCTATCTATCTATCTATCCATCCATCTGCCCATCTATCTATCTATCTATCTATCTATCTATCTATCTATCTATCCATCTATCTGTATTTTTAAATTATTTATACAGTTTTAATATAAATAAATAAATACATATGATAAATTTCTGGCTGTATGTATTTACTTTCTGTTCATTTTCAAATACAGTTTTTTTAAAAAAAAAAAATTTTTCCCCAAAAGAATCAGCAGCAACTCAGCTGATAAAAACATGGACAATAAAAATTACAACAAAAAAAACAATAAATGAGTAAAAGGTAAGAAAAATGATTAAGAAACAAATGAACACAATAATACTGATAAAATACGTACAAACATAGACCTTCGTATAATACACTGAGTTTGATATCCATTCTGTAAGTTTGATGTAAATTGTGTAAAATTCAGCAAAAAAATTTAAAAAAAGTAAAATAATAGAAAATAAAAGAAATGTAAAAGATTTGTGATATAAGTACTTCATACATCATTGTGCATATGTGCATATGTGCATTCCTGATATTTTGTGTGACAGATTATATAATTAGCAGCATGCTAACACCAAGTCCAATCTGCTTTTATTCCCTTTATCCATGTAAAATGTGTCGTTGGGTGAATTAACAAAGACAAAGGCTGCAGGTCAGTGCTGAATATGTCCCTGAACCTGTGTATTCGATTTGAAGTGTGTGTGTGTGTGTGTGTGTGTGTGTGTGTGTGTGTGTGTGTGTGTGTGTGTGTGTGTGTGTGTGTGTGTGTGTGTTTACAAAGAGAAGCATGCTAACTACTTCCTATTCAGTGCTGTTTCAGTCATTGTTAGACACTTTAGCGCTGTGCGAGTGGAGACAAAGGAGTGAGGGAGTGTAGTAAATACAGCAGAGAAAAGGTACCAGATAAAAGTGTGTATGTGTGTATGTCTGTGTGTGTGTGTGTGTGTGTGTTCCTTTTACAAGCAGAGCCACGCTAACTAGTTGACACAAGCATTCAGTCAAAATTTGCCATGTCAGAGATTGGTGAATTATCAAAGGTATTTAAAAAAATATTGTAGTCATTTCAGTGGATGACAACTCTGTGTGTGTGTGTGTGTGTGTGTGTGTGTGTGTGTGTGTGTGTGTGTGTGTGTGTGTGTGTGTGTGTGTGTGTGTGAGTGTGTGTTTATACATGGAATCCTGCTTAGTAGATAGATTCACTAGCTTCCTTCACATTACCACTAAGAGTAAATAACAGTGTGATAGTTATGCTAAATATGCTAAATAGTACTAGATTTCCCTCAATGTTAGCGACATTAGCATTTTTCTATGAAGTAACAGTGTAGGAGGAGTAAAAGGCTGCAGGTCTTGTTTTTGAAACTAAAGAAAATTACTTGTAAATTTAGTCGAAACTAGAAGCTAGTTAGTTCTGACAGGAGCGCATCTATGTTCCCAGGCTTCTGAGTTACCCAGATTTAAATGGCACATTACGAACACATGAAAAAGGGTCCTGTGTTCCTCAGTTCCCAGAGATCTATGTTCCTCAGTTCTATATAGCACATAATGGGAACCTGACAAACACGTTCCCAGCCCTATATTTGCTTAATATGACATAGGTTATTGTGGGATCTCGTCAATCTCGTGACTTTTCTGTTCCTCAGCACTCTCAGTATAATAGGCCTATACTTGAGGGAACTGAAGAAACGATTGGGGTCATGAAATCATAAAAGGTCATAGCTTCCTTAGGTGAAAACTATCCTAGTATGTTTTTAACCTAACTCTCATGACATCATAACGTACGTATCTAATTTAATCCAGTTTGTTTTGGCCACCAGATATGCAAGTGTATTTTTTCTGCATTTAATTATTATTATTATTATTATTGTTGTTGTTGTTGTTGTTGTTATTGTTATTATTATTATTTGTAGCTGTGACTGACTGTGACACTTTCCTGCTGAAATGTCCACATGCCCATGCAGTGATATTGTTACATTATGTGCTGTACAAATATGGGGAACAAAGGAATGACTCGGTTCTCACTAGATTTTATTCACTGTTAGCATTGTTGGTTGAGGAAAAAAAAAACAATATGGGAGGCTGTGTTTTGATACATGGTAAATAAGTACAGTATTAGCAGTATAGTTGAAGAGAAAGACAACAGAGGTGTGCGTGAGGGTGTTTTACAAAAAACTAGCTCTTATTAGCGTTTAATGATAGTTAGCCGTGTTAGCATTGTTGGGTTAAATAACAATACATGAAAAAAATGAAAGGTTTATAGGTATCGTACGTAAAGTATAGAAATTCCAACTAGTGGAGGTCATGTGCCAGATAAATGTGATTGTTTTACAAATACACGTGTGATAATTAGTTCATATTTTAACTGTTAGCCATATTAAAATTTTTAGGCCCCTGTCAAAGAATTTCTTACTTGTTTGTCCTGACCGTAAAAAAGATGTTCGTGTTGATATTTTGAAATACACCAATGTTGTAAGCCACTCGAAATAGTACGGGAGTGAAGATGACAGTTGAGCCGAGCGTAACACATGGCTATTATAGTAGGTGTGATGGAGGGTAGCTAATGCTGCTTGTGTCTCCGTGTATGTTTTGTCGTCGTGTGAGTAATTTCTCCTCTCGCTTTCTCTCGCCGCTGAGGATGACTTATCTATTGATCGAGGCCTTAGGCTACGTAGATAGATGCGTTTGGAGTGCACCAAGCAACGGCAGCACCCGTGGAAGCTAATGCGCTCTAATGTCACTCATGGGAGCGTGTGTGTTGCACAGGGTTGGTTGGTCTTGAAGTTTATAAGTCTTCAGTCCATACACCACGGAACAAAACAAAAAAAACAGGATTCATCTCAGGTTGGTCTCCACCGGGCGAGAGATCAATGGCTGTAATTGCACACAGCTCTGCGGGAAAAGTAATAAATAGCACTAAGCGATGGAGGAATGCTTTTAACTACTACACGACCACCACCTTTCTCGAGAACGATTCCTACATGATCGTTCTAGATGTAGGAGTCCAGTATCTATCAATTTTGTGTTCCACACACACAGGAAAAGGACGCGTAGGCACCAGACTGACCGAAGCCAGTGTGTAAAAATCGGGCTTAGATTTGTGGAGAGCATGCATAAAGAGCACAAATTTGCATATCGCTGTAATGCAGTGCTGGTGTGTGTGTGTGTGTGTGTGCGTTTGTGTGGGGGTTTATACAAGGTGATAAATGCCAGATGTTTGTAGAATCCTCAACCAGGGGCTTTGGCGTGGCTCCATGCTCGCGCTCTAACATGTCACCTCGGGCCAGCTGACTCAACAAGGTGTAAAATCCAAAATGGCTGCACCCTCGGGAACTCCGAGTGCTTTTCATGTGACAGCTTTTCCACGAGATTGTTGGCGGCATTCAATTCGTCGCATTGTTTAGGCGGCGAGCAAATCATCCCCAAATAGATATTGACTGCACGGCAAGCTCCCGGCGCCGTGGGAGAGCTTTCGGATGGCAGCGTGGAAGTGGAATTAGTCAGTGAATGTGCTGGACGTTCTTTGTTTTATTTTTTTGCCTGTGTATGCCTGTTTGCTGAGATTTTTTTTTTTTTGGAGCAGCTTCAGATTCCCAGTGCAAAGCCGATATATGTTTAGTCGTATAACAAAACTGAATGGGAAATGTTTCAACAGTGAATTCACATTCATAGAATTTTGTGGATGGTGGCATTCTGAAGTCACCAAATCCCTTAGATGATTAGATGCCACCTCTACTGTATGTCAACAAACTATTTGGAAATTTAAGAATAACACACACAAATGTAAAGACCTGTTGAAGGTTATATTTCTCATATTTTCAGTGTGAGATGAAGCCAATTAACCACAGAGACTTTTTTCATAAGCCTTTTTACTGAGAATGCCAATATATATATACACATGTATACCTTTTTATAGCCTTTTCCAGCATGAAGAGCATCAACTCTTTTTCTGAGGTCCTCAGAAATCACCTTTGTTCGTGTCATGATACACTTCCACAAACATGTGTTGTGAAGATCAGACTTTGATAGATCCCTGATCTTTAAATAAAACAGGGCGCTCACTCACACCTGATTGCCATCCCATTGACTGAAAACACCCAACTCTAATTTCACCTTCAAATGAACTGCTAATCCTAGAGGTTCACATACTTTTGCTACTCACATATATAATATTGGTTCATTTTCCCCAATAAGTAAAAGGCCAAGTATAATATTTTTGTCTCATTTGTTTAAGTGGGTTCTCTTTATCTACTTTTAGGACTTGTGAGAAAATCTGGTGATGTTTTAGGTCATATTTACACAGATATATAGAACATTCTGAAGGGTTCACAAATTTTCAAGCACCACTGTTTATGTACATAAACATTAACGGCGTTCACTGAAGTGTTTTATTCCTACAGCAGTTTGCTGACATGTTAAACGACACATTGTACTTTTTATAATTACGGTTTATAGATACAGTGGGGGAAATAAGTATTGAACGCGTTTTTTTTTTTCTTTTCCCAGTGTCAATCTTTATTACACATAACTTTATTTATGGACTTTAATGTTTGTATTTCTTTATAGGTGTAAGTCCGGTGAAAATTTCATGTGAATAGCCTCTTTGGAAATATATTTACTGAACAAAAATGTTGACACGTTCAATACTTATTTCCCCCACTGTATATTCAGTACTGTGGAACGTCCACCAACCAAGTTACTTCCTGTTTTCATTTACGTTAAAGCAGATCATTGTCTTATTGGAAGTAAAATACGCAGCATGTGCTGTTACAGCTTTTACCTCTGACTGACATTGAAGACTCCTTACGAAAACCTTACAGAAATCCCCAACAATTAGATGCTGATCCAAGTCCCTGTGTTGCGTTGTTACTGTAGAAACGATAGCGTATTAGAATGAGCGCATGAATGGAAACCTGTGAATCAGCTGCTTTTATCTAAAACGAATCAACACCTCCTGACCAATCAGAATCCAGAATTCAACTACGCTGTGGTGTACATTTATGTAATAAGCAGCTCTTTGTACTGGACTTTTAGACCGGGATTTTGAGCTTTACAAACAAATCAGTATAAATAAGGTTCACGTTGAACACCACTCATCCATTTTGCTTTGTTTTGTTTTGGGGGTTTTTTCCAGTCAGAGGTGAAAAAAAAAAATGTAAAAATTAAAAGACAGTGAGGAATACTTGAACAAAGTGAACAAAGTGAAACTGGAGCACGGATCAGAGCGTGTTGTTTTTTCCCCCTGCATGTCACACACACACATGGAGCACTCCAGTGTGTTTGTGGTGAGCATCACATGGCCATTCTTTTCTACAGTGCCTAACAACACATTAGTAGATTTACTTTTTTAAATATGTTGTTGGTAATTGCTGACACGCTGCCTTTTCAGACAAAGCTTTGTTTATCACAACCCAATTACAAGGCCATTTAGACCATGAAGAGGCACTTTGTCTCGATGCACAGAGACAGGAATTTCCATAACGAGTCGGCTGTATGGTCATACGGGCTAAATATTCAGCGCGGGGCTTCCCGAGCCGCTGAGCCGTCGCTCGAGCGGCGAATTCCCAGAGCCGAGCCTGGAACGCTTTAACCGCTATCGAACCTGCCGCCGTGTTTACAGATGCATTTCAATTAATGAAATATTTATGAAAAGACTCATTAGAGAGTTTATGACTTGCATACAAACACGAGCACATAAGCCAATAACTCAGGGTCTGTCGACAAAGCCGCTTCGCAATTAGCCAGATGTAACAGCCGGGAATGAGGTGAGAATTTTTTTTTATTTGAATTAATTAAATTTTTTTTTTTTTACTACTTCTAAACTGAAGTTGGTGCAGGGGCATTTATCATGCTATACTAACTCCAGCAAACATAAAATCCACCAACAGGAAATTAGAAATAAAATGGCATTTGGTTAACAGCCTATTAGCGGAATATCATCAATGAGTTATTTACATTGATGTCAGCATTATTGATCATGCAGGATGCCAGCAAGGAATTTATCACGAGCCTAATTGTAAAATAAAAATCATAGTCGTTTTAAAGATGCTTTTAGAATGATTTGTTACTGGTTATTATACTACAGCACTGTTACATTCACTAATCTGATTGGTTGTTGATTAATTTCATTCTAATATATTATCATTTCTTCTTCTAAACTTAAACACTCCACATAAATGGGCTGAAAATGTTTTCTTTCAGGAGACATTTATTTAACATTTATGGAAGGAGTCTCCAGCGTCAGCACTTAGTAAAGGTCAGAAGTAAAGCTGTCACTCCTCAGGACAGGTGTTTACTTTCTTGTGGAAAAAAAAAAAAGAGGTTCGTGATTTGATCTTATTGGTATCTATGAGAAATAATCAAGATAATAAGCACAACTTATGTTAATGTGTGAGGTTGCATTGCATTCTGGGAAACCACAGCGTTTTCTGCTCTTTTTCTGATTCAGGCCCAGCGATGCTTTGACATCTAGAGTCCCAGATGATGTTCTGCGAAATAAAATCAATGATTCTCGAAAGTGCAGACTCGTCAGATGCAGATGAGTTTTTTTTTTTACTCATTCATTTATACACTCGTTACAAACTGACACGGTTCATGCCGAGGCAGAGTGGGCGGTTTTGTTTGCACTGAAACACAGGCCGCACAAATAAATCACTTCTCTGAACCCGAAATGGGTTTAAATTAATTTGTCACCATCTTCTGTAAACAGGTTGTGTGTCTGTTTGGCCGGCGGAGGTAATGGCTTAGTCACAGTGAACAGGGTGAGCGTCCCCACACTATTATTCGCCTCCTGAGCCATTAACGCGTGACGGATTTGTTTCTCCTTAAGGTCTGTGAATTCCTCGCTTTGTGTTTTTCTGCACAAGATGCTGTCCAGACACCATGTGCAGATTTGCAGAAGCGGCTCACAAAATGTCACGTCGTATTACTGATGTGATTGCTGAGATCTGCGTCTGGGTCCACTAAATGCAGAGCTCTGTTTGTGCTTTTTTATATTAATATAAACATTTCTCCCTCACACTGACTGACTGATACAGAGGCCACGCCTCCTTCATTCTGACTGACAGATACAGAGGCTACACCTCCCCAATGCTGACTGACAGATACAGAGGCCACGCCTCCCCGACTCTGACTGACAGATACAGAGGCCAAGCCTCCCCGACTCTGACTGACAGATACAGAGGCCACTAATGTGAGGCTATTTAATCTGGCCGGGGGGGGGGGGATCCTACAAATTCTATACAAAAAATTATTTAATAGAAAAGTGTTAAATCTGAAAAGTAAATATTTTAACTCAGGATGTGAAGGTGTTTGGAGACAGTTATAAAGTCACAATGTGTGTTTAAAAGTAGGGCAGGGCAATATGATGATATAATATCAATACTTTGATAAATGTGTCTCAGGTGGTAGAGCGGGTTGTCCAATAATCATAGGGTTGGCGGTTCAATTCCCGGCCCACGTGACTCCACATACGCAAGTGTCCCTGGGCAAGACACTGAACCCCATGTTGCTCCCAATGGCATGTAGCTCTGCTACCGTGTGTGTGAGAATGTGTGAATGAGACACAGTGTAAAGCACTTTGTAAAACTGCTAAGGTTAAAAAAGCGCTATATAAGTGCAAACCATTTACCATCAGGTAAAATTTTCAGGAAAAAAATTTGAATACGAAGGGTGCACATTTTGCTCTTGACTAAAATGAGTTTTTAATCTTGTTAGCCTGCAAAAGCATACAGCAAACAATTTAACATTATGTTGAAAATGTTGGCCCTCCAAATACATGTACGCTTATACATTTTTTCTTTTTTTTTTTTTTTCTTTTTTTACAGTTAATGTGCACCTATAATGGTTTTTCAGATATGACTTTTCATGTAGTGTGTTATGGAGCTGTTTGTGAATCTAAAAAAGTCTGTAAAGTTTCAAAAATCAAAGCGCACGACAAACTGAGTTATTGACTCACTAAAGAAGGAACCGATTCTGAACCGCTGAAACGAGTCATTAGTATTTCCAGACTTACTTCCTGTACTTTGTAGTTACTTACTATGTAGGTTTTTAACAAAAAGCCCCGCCTCTGGTCTTCATTGGCTGCTCACAGACAGAGCTGAAACTCGTTATGGTAGTGGGCGTTTCCTTTTTGAAACACACTGACCAATCACAACAGACTGGGACATCTGACCAATCAGAGCAGAGTATGCTCTCTGAAAGTTTAGAATGAATCCTTTAGAACTGATCATTTAATGAGTCGTTTTTGACACTGGGGGGAAAGGTAATGCTGCAGTTTAAATTATAAGCACATTAAAGTGTTAAAGTGTATGAGACCTTTAAAACAAAATTAGGCACTTTTCAAAACCATAATAGGTGCGTTTTAAGACAGAGATGTTCTCCAGCAGTCCTGAGATTTGAACACAACCTTCCAATCTAGAGAGCAGAACTTTAACCTCAGAGACACCACTTCTTTAGTAAATGGGTTGTTTTGGATATGTAAATGATCACGCTGCTCTTCTGAGACTGGCCTGAAGGGGAAATTCTTCCTGTTCTTTAATCTGTGCATGTTGTGTTTTGCTCTTGTCCTCTGTTTTGTCAAATCCCTCGCTCTCACTCTGAATTCATAAGCATGCAAAGGTATGGGTTATTTTTAATAGATCAAAAAAAAAAACCCAGAAAGAGATGGTGTAGTGGTGTGTTTTTGCTAGCATGTACGTTGCCATGCATCTCAATTACACTCTGATTTCTGCTCCGTGTGCTGAAGCTTGAATGCCACTTGGCATTGTGTGCCGAGTTATTTGCCAGATAAATCGTCTAATGTAACAGCGTCCTAATCTGGCTCCTGAGGAACGCTTGTTAGCCCGGAAGCCTCGTCCTGTATTACTACTCGTCCTGCATTACTACTTGGGAGGATTATTAAATAAGGATGCAACGTTCATTCTCCCATTGTCATGCTTGGAACCCTTTTGTTTATGGCTGTGTATAAAAACAATTCAGCCGTGCTTTGCCAGGATCTAATTATTGGTAGTCTGTTGTGCTGAATGCTTGCCCAAGGTCAGCGGTGGCTTCCAGTTCCTCCCATAATGCGATATGCAGCGCCGAGCCAGCACCAAGTGGAGTTATTAGGAATATTTGATGAATGCGTGTGTGCTGGAATGGCAGCATGGGATTAGATTGGTTTACAATTGCATGCAATTTGAACAGTCAGTTTGCTCAGCTGGTCTTTGTGGTTAGTGTGTTGTGTTTCTTTATTTATCCTGCCTCATGTGTTTAATGTATCCTGTGGCGTTCAGCCTTACTTCCTGTTCCTGTTCTGTTTGCATCTTTTACCGAACTTGTCACACCAATGGCACTTTAAAGGCGTGTACAAATCAGTTGCTTAGATGTACAAGTGGCTCAATGGACAAGTGATTCAGCATACAAGGCACTCAATGGACAAGTGACCCAATGGACATATGACTAAGTAGACAAGCACCTCAACAGACACCTGACTCAGTAAATAGGTGACTCAGAGGACAGGTGAGTCAGTGAAAACGTGATTCGATGTACCAATCACTCAGTGGACAAGTGACTCAGTGGACAAGTGACCCAGTGGACAAGTGACTCGGTGGACAAGTGAATCAATGGACAAGTGACCCAGTGGATAAGTTAATCAATGGACAAGTAACTCAATGGACATTTGACTCAGTGTACAAGTGACTCAGTGGACAAGTGAATCAATGGACAAGTAACTCAATGGACATATGACTCAGTGGACAAGAGACTCAGTGGACAAATAAATCAATGGATAAGTGACCCAGTGGACAAGTTAATCAATGGACATATGACTCAGTGTACAAGTGACCCAATGGACATGTGAATAAGTAGACAAGCAACACAACAGACACCTGACTCAGTAGATAGGTGACTCAGTGGACAGGTGACTCAGTGAAAACGGGATTCAGTGGACCAGACCACTCAGTGGACATGTGACTCAGTGGACAAGTGACTCAATGGACAAGTGATTCAGTGGAAAAGTGACTCAATGGAGAAGTGACTCAGTGGACATGTGACTCAATGGAGAATTGACCCAGTAGACAAGTGACTCGGTGGACAAGTGAATCAATGGACAAGTGACCCAGTGGACAAGTGACTCGGTGGATAAGTGAATTAATGGACAAGTAACTCAATGAACATATGACTCAGTGGACAAGAGACTCAGTGGACAAATAAATCAATGGACAAGTGACTCAATGGACATATGACTCAGTAGACAAGTCACTCAATGGACATATGACTCAGTAGACAAGTCACTCAATGGACATATGACTCAGTAGACAAGTAGCTTAATAGACACCTGACTTAGTGAACAAGTGAATCAGTGGACAAGTGAGTAATAAAGGAATAAAACACATTTATTGCCGTTATAGGAAAGTAATCAACAATGTGATGAAGTGGAGTTAGTTATACCATTGCAAAGCTGTTTATTTGATAAATAACACAAAATAACACATCCCGGAGTGTTTTATTCCTCTTACTACAGCAATTTGCCAACGATTATACGACACATTTAAAAAATTTATTTAAAATACCTAGGTCTTACTTGTTATCCGTTTATAGTTACATCTAATGTTATTGAGCATCACAAGTTAGTTCCTGTTATCACGTAGGTTACAGCAGCTATTAGTTTTCCTTGCAATTGGAATTACAGAAATAAGTGAACCCTTACCTCAGATTAGCCCCACCCATTTGACGCTGAAAGAGGAGAGGTTTTCTGGAATGTAGATATTGGGGAGACAGCAATAACTTGTGCTTTGTGCTGCTTCGCATTCGATCATGCCACTTGCTAACAGGGCCTGCGGGAGCCGGACGTCACCGGTTAGCACATACAGGGCACAGTGCCCGTTCGCTGCCAATTACTCCATGCCAAGCTGGTCCTCTGCGTCTGCAGAAAAGCAATGCTCATCCGGCCACCACCATGTGATAAATACAAGCTCACACATCATCACTGCACTGCTGCCGACAAGAGCTGAAAGCACGATTCATGGCTGCGGGCGGGAGCAGGGCTTGACCTTTTCCCGGAGTTTAGAAAGCGACCAGATCTGTTCCATTGATCCTGCTTGCACACAGACACACACACTAGTACATATTATATGTGGCTTGTGAATGTAAGGTCAATGGTATATGCTCTGACCTCCAAGCGAATGCCGAGAGCTACTCCTAAAGTGTGTGTAAGATACACAAATCACTTGGCATTGACCTAGACATTGATATAAAGTGTTCAAACCATACACACGGGTTTAATAATACATTGTTAAGACTTAAGATTGCGCCTAAATTATTTGCCTGGAGCTCACTATCTCATAAAGATCATAATTAGCACATAATGACTCCAACCTTTCCCTGATAGGCCGCGCAACCCAATTAAAACGTGTACTTTTACAACAATGTAGATAGGAATGTAGGAAATGAGGCTCGCAGCGGTTTCGGCTATGCCACCTGCATTTAAAGGGCACAGCAACTGTTGTATGCGTGCCCAAACTGATGGAGGGAGATGAGTGCGGGCGGTTGTATCTAATACGCGCTAGTCAGAGAGCATCAGCAGAGCCATACGTCAGCACTGAGAGAGCAACTTTCTCCTGATGTCAGACGTGAGAGCCAGAGGAAAAAATAAAATAAATCTTCCCTCCAGCGATGAAGCCTGAGGAACAGTGGACTGAGAGACGCAGAAGTGGAGAAGGAAGGGGGAGGGTGTCGTTCTCTTAAATGACAGGCCCACAAGCTTGTGTGCGCCACTCAAAGGCCCTCTCTCGCACTGATTATGATTTATCTGCGCATCACTCTACAGTAAAGCCTCTCAGTTTATTTCCGTCAGAGCTTGTCGGGAGAATACAGTGCAGACAAGAGAGCAGTGATGTCATCGAGTGTGGCTGGCGTGCACGTAGCATTAATGTTTTATGGCGTTCCAGCTGAAATAAGAATGAGGGCAAGGGCAGAGTGAATAAACAAAAATAAACAAGGGCAGAGCGTTATAGATGTGAAGCGGCACTTCTTTACATGACGGGATTCGTCCTGATGGTTTCCATTAAACATTTGTCCTACCGGATTGAATAGTTTCTAATGGTTTCTCTAATGGAATCCGGCCATTCTTTTAAATAAACCTGTCGACTCAGGGGGGCGTGAAAACATGTACATAAATCTCTTTCATTCATTGGTCAGAAATACAGCGACACCCAAAAGTCAGGAGAAAGTAATGCGTTTCTATAGAAACGACTTACACAGGAGCTTGTCTTGTAAACGTCGCACATATTTAATTTAAAAAAAATGTTTGTAAATGTTTTCCGTGAGGAGAACGTTTATCCAACGTTTATGGAAGGAGTCTCCAGTGTTAGTGCTTTGTAACACTCAGAGGTAGTGCTGTGGAAATCTTTACATTTTCCCCCATGAGAAAGTCTTCAGGACAGAGGAGTTTGTTTGTTTGTTTGTTTGTTTTCTTGGTAACGAGACAATAAGGCTGTTTAACGTTAACAGAAATTCTAATTCAACTTCGGAGAAATCACATATGAGTTTCAAATTTGACACCTATTAGCTAGCGAACCTTGCTAATGTTATTGATTTAAAAAAAATTAAAAATAGCTGTTACGGTATATTTTGAGGTTTGGCTCCTGTTCGGTAAACATGTAAGAATATGACAAATCACGTCAGGCCTCAGATAATGAAATTCTTGAGGAAAATGGATGCTAGTTTGCTAGAAGTGAACTAGCCGACTAGTTTAGAATGGCAGGAAGATATTTATAAAATCTTATAATAAGGATAATGGTGTTGAGAGTAGAGGTGTACCGATTGATCGTTTTTTGCAGATTAATTGGCACCGTTTGCTGGATTGGTTATCTGCAAAAGTCCACACAGATAGTTTTTTCCGGTTGCGTCCGTTGCGGCTGAGAAGCAGCTGAGAAGAGTCATTATACAGTACGAGAGCGGCCACTAGAGGCGAAATAAAACCTGTCACTAACAAATTTAGTTATATTATTTGAAGTTTTTTTTAATTCATTTTGGACGTCTCTATTATTATTTGTTATGTGGAGTGTTACTTTTTGGTTCAGTTTGGCTATATATATTTTATTTACTTTATTATTTATTAATAGTTAATATATACTAATATTTATATATTTATTTCATTTTAAATGGTACAGTACATTTTCATGGTACAGTCAGTACTGTTTATTATTGTTATAAAGTACTTTATTCATAAAGTATAAATTTTACTTAAAGTGTTATGTTTTTATTCAGTATCAATTTTAAAAACTATCGGTTGAGTAATCGGTTATCGGCAGAAGGTACCACCCAACTTAGATATTGTTATCGGTAAAATCCACTATCGGTCGATCTCTAGTTGAAATGTTGTCAGTTCATTTAAACGTTCAGGGCGTCTTTACATAACAGTTTTAATGTCTAGCTAAATGCAAGTGTGTGTGTGTGTGGGGGGGGGGGGGGGGGGGGGTTACATTTCAGGTCAATGAGGTGCTTTGCTTCTAAAAAGGAGCTGAACGTAAACACTTGTACCCAATTAATCCTCGTTTCCCTCAGATCTCCACAGATCCACAGATCGTTGCTGGTGGGAATTCTGCTGAGCAGGAGGAAAGAAGATCTCACCCTGAAAAAAAAATGAAAACCCTTAAATTATGCAATTCATGTGGAATATCTCAGACAGAGATGACCAGGGCTAATCAGAGACAGATGGGAGTTTAATTACACCTCTGAAATGGGACCCTATAGGGTTTTTTTTCTGCACTCGTTCTTCACTGGGAAATAATGAACGAGCCAACAGAAGGTGGTTAGCGGATCACACGCTGAGATATTCCGGGGTTGAGCGAAGCCGCTCCTGTCTCCTGTCTCCCTCTCTGCCAGAAAAATGAGTTTCAGTGACAAGTGAGATCAGAAGGAGCTGATTGTTCTCTCAACGCTAACTTTTAAGATAATATATACTATAGTCTGAATTCTCCATGCTGATTGGACAAGAGGTGTTACCATTTCTGTAGTAAAACGTATACAGGGACTTGTATTGCGGATGTAAATAGAATATTTTAAAACTGTGTTGCTGTTGTTATTGGTATAGAGAGCCAGAGCCATATCATCCTGCAGCTCTCGCCTGGTTTCCCACTGAAGCTAAACAGAGTTGAGCATGGCCAGCACCTAGATGGGAGACCAGCAGGGGGTGCTCACCCTGTGGTCTGTGGTCTACTAATGCCCCAGTATAGTGACGGGGACACTATACTGTAAAAACAGCACCGTCTCTTGGATGAGACATTAAACTGAGGTCCTGACTCTCTGTGGTCATTACAAATCCCTTCTCGTAAAGAGTAGGGGTATAAGCCCGGTGTCCTGGCAAAATTCCTTCATTGGTCTCCTAATAATCTCCATCCCTGAATTGGCTACATTTATTTATTTATTTTTGGCATTTGGCAGATGTCCTTATCCAGAATGACTCATTTATACAACTGAGCAGTTGAGGGTTAAGGGCCTTGCCAAGCTGTCATTACTGGGATTTGATGACTCATGACTCTTCCAATCAGTAGTTCAACATTTGAACCACTGAGCTACCACTTATACCACTACCAATGGTTGATGGTTGGCCTGGGGAGGGGTTAGATCTACTTCAGCTCCCCGAACCAAAAATGAGTCATGGGTCATTTATTTCCTGATACCCAACAGGAAGCCATCAGTGTCTTGGGACTTATTGGCAATCTACCTGTAGTTCCAAATAATCCACCAATTTTCTATAGGATTGAGAACCCTCAGTTTTCCAGGCCAGTCACAGTGTCGCCGTTTCCCAAACTAGTAAATGATTTGGCCAGACGTGGACATGAAGCACAAAATGCAACCTCAGAGTCGGGCCTTGCTCAAGGCCCCAGCAGTGGTAGCTTGAACCTCTGACCTTCTGATCAGTAACCCAGAGCCATTAACCACTGAGCCACCATTGCCCCACTGCCTATCTCACTCTCCTGTCCTCTCCACCAATAGCTGGTGTATGGTGGCCGTTCTGGCACACTATGGCTGCCTGATGTCACATCATCCAGGGGGATGCTACACACTAGTGGTGGGTGAGGAGATTTCCCCAACATACAATGTAAAGCATTTTGAGTGCCTAGAAAAGTGCTATGTAAATCTGAGGAATTATTATTATTATTATTATTATTATTATCCATCCTTAGCTTATCCTCTTCAGGGTCACGGGGACCATCCCAGGGAGCATCGGGCACAAGGCAGGCTACACCCTGGACAGGGTGCCAATCCATCGCAGGGCACACTCACATACACACACCCATTCATACTCTACAGACACTCTGGATGTTTTGGAGTTCACTATGTGTTTTTATCTTCTTTATTTCCTTTACACCTCATCTCGCATTTAAAAAGTGAAGCCTTGCCAATTTCACTCCAACAACCATCTGATTAGACTTCGAGACACGCATTAAAGTTCTCAGGAGAGAATCTGAAAGCTGTTTAGCCTCTTGGTTTCTTCCAAGGAATGTGTGAGAGAGCAGGAAAGTGACTATTTTTCACGAACCATCACAAGGAGTCAGTGTGTGTATGGGGACAAGCTGTCAGAGGGAGTGTTAGGAGCTTCATTTCCGGCAGAAAAGCGTGATATGTCACCCTTTCAGCTTCAACTTCCTCACTCAGAAAGCAGATAAATGCAAACCTGTGCAAAATGGTAACTGCAGACGGATAACAGAACACACAACTTCTCAGGTGATTTTTAAGAAATCTGCCCTCGGCTCCATATGGCGGGGGGGAGTTCTACTTTCTGTATCACTTATCCTACACAGACTCATGTTGGCACCCAGGGCCTCGAGTCCCCTGGGATAGGCTTCAGGGTTGTGGGGAGCCTGAAGTCTATCCCAGGGGACTCAGGGCACGGGGTACCAACATGACTCTTATCCAGAGTGATAATGTTTAAAAAAGTGTAAATGATAATGTTTTTTTTTTAAAATGTAACTTTTTTAGATAGCAAGTACGGATATGGATAGGAAGTACGATATGGGTCAGGAATGAACATTTCTAAATAAATAAACGATAAAATTACACAAATGCACTACATGTGTAGCCCAAGGTTATTTTACTTAGTCTTGCCACAAATAATCCCACCCCTCTTCCCCTCAGCATCTGAAAGGCCTTCTGATGAGTTTGACCCAGTGCCAGAGCGTTCTGACCCCGATGGCCAAATGTGTGACTCAGATTTTCTTTTACACTCCCTCAGACCGAATGTTGCTCCATTCTCTTTTCTTACACACAAAGAGCAAACTGATATGCCCATTTCAATTTTTAAACACGCTTCATTATTGATACCACTGTGTGCTTTTTCATTTGTTCCATGGATGCTTTTGGAGTTTCCTTCCAACACCAGGTTTATTTTTGCTTTTTGGATGTTAGGGAATCTTGGTCTGAGCACGTCTTTTACATCTAAGTGCTTTTCAAATATTTAGATGGGATTGTCTAATGTACAGTAGTACTATCATTAAAGCTCTTTGTTTGGGTGGTGTTGTGTGTCGTTGATATAAGTTGCGTTAGTAGCTGTGTCCTATAAAACATAGACATCTAACTGAGTAGCATTTTAACCAAAACAAGTACAGTTCGCATGTGACAGTATTCACGATTTATTTACTTGTTCAGCTTACCAGAACATGGACTCTGTACTAGAGGCAGGTATTATTCAGTTTGCACATTAACATAGCAAGTTATCCTTGGTTAGTTGGCTAGTAAGCTAGCTACATAAGTGGTGAGGTCACGTTACGTTACCGACAGAACTTTGAGAAATCTAGGAACATAAATACGATAGCAACAGTTACTGTAAGTACACTCTTATGGTGCTTTCATACACTATTAGAGTAAAATTGATACCTTTGGTTCATTTGCTTGGGTTTGATTTCACATATAATTAAACAAATATACAAAAAAAACATTGTCTACATGGTGTGTCTGGTTGAAAACAGACTCATAAAACTGAGTCCGGGGCAGCGGTGGCTCAGTGGTTAAGATGGACTACTGAATGGAAGGTAGTGATTGCCAAGCTGCCACTGATGGGCCCTTAACCCTCAACTGCTCAGTTATATAAATGAGATAAAATGTAAGTCATTCTGGATAAGGGTGTCTGCCAAAACCCATAGTTAGATGAAAATTCTTTAATTGGTCAGAAATACTGTAATGGAAACAGACCTTTGCCAAGCAAATAGAGAAATCACAAAACACCAGAGCACAGGCATTTGAAAGTTTATTAAAGGGGTTCAACTTGGAAGTTTGTAGAGTTTTATGTAAAACCTTTAAAGGCTTTTATAGAGGGACAAAGTTTAGGGTACTAGATGGAACCTTTCTTAATACAAGAGTGGCTATGAGGCAACCTGCTGAAATCTGTAATCATAGCGCTTGGTTGTAATCAGTTTGGTTTTCCATTTTTGTTGAAACTTTGACTTATGAAATAAATAATTGACGTTTGGGAGAAAGGAACTCCAGCATCTTCCTATTTAACTTTCTATAGTGAAGAAGTGTCCTCATCCACCACCTCCCCATCTACTCCCTACTATTCAACTACTCATACTCAAGAGTCTTCAGCTGGGGGGGTCTGGATATCCAACATAGCGCAGGATCCACCCAGAACTCCAGCCCAAGTTTTCACAGTTCTCACTTCTTATAGTTCCATAATCACTCTTTAACTCTAGTTCTCATATTTCTCCACACTTCTTATAGTACCATAGTCACTCTCCATTAGATTTAGTACAGGATGTGGGCTGACTTCACAAACAGAACCTGGGTCTGGTGAGCAGGATTAAGATTTATCTTAAAGGCCAGACCTGCCTTCTAAAGACTGCCTACAAATTGTCTACCAATTTCTGTATATTCTAATGGAAACACAGTCTCAGATGTGGGAAATAAAACACTCTACAGTCCCATCACTGCTATTTGTTGAGAGCTGTAGAACTTCTATTCAGACAGTTCTTAGTATAATGACTGTATATGGTTTGCAACCCAGCCGCTTTCCTTTTCAAGACTTTGTATTTCGTGCTCCACTTTTCCATCACTATAAATGCACATCTGTTTTTCCCTCCCTCTTCATTCGCTTCCTTATACTCTTGTTTTCAGCGACCCAAATTGTTCTCATCTGATATGCACAAACAGGCATCTGTGACGCTTCAAATATACCACTGTTTTTTTATTATGTTGTTCCCCTTCCTCCTGCTCCTCCTCCTCCTCCTCCCAACCCGTGCGTTCCCTTTTCAGCACACATTGTGGGTAGTGTTCGATCGCACGTTATTTTAAGCACGACTTTATGTAAGAGAATAAATTGTGTTCGGAGCGAGAGGCAGCCTTCTTCCTCTTACTCTTTCCAAGTAAGAAGGGGAGTTGAGATGGATGAGTTGGGAAAAAGCAGGCACTGGCCAAGCTTCAGCATTTCTAATGCACTGAATTCTCCAGAACATCAAGAGCTTGATTTTTTTAATCTAAGCACCAAGTGTGGAAAGAGATCGCTGAGATTTTTTTTCTTTCAAATGCCCATCCGTAACAGCTTTAAGAGAAAAAGCACGCTTGAAATTTCTCTTTCATATCCCATCTCTGCCATGTGAGCATGTGGCACGAATGCTAATTTATTCAACGGTACAATTTTTTTTAATTCACAAGGTGAAAATTGTCTCTTTATCAAAAGCTTTTCACACAGAGAAGAGTTTTTAAAGGCCAACTCAAAAGTTCAAGTGCTCGCTCACACACATACGTTTGAAGTCACAGATCTGCTTGGCTTTAGTTGAAAAGGTGAGCGCTTAAGTCTATAGTCAAAACTCCTCTTATTTCACACCGAATGGGGACCCGATTGCCCAAAAGGTGAATCTTTTTCTCTTATTTTGTTCTTCTTCTGAAGAAATCTTCTTTTACCTGAAGTTAAGCCACACCGTTGCCATAAATTACCCATCACTGATGTGACAGCTGTGCGAAGTAAAAAAAATTTTTAAAAAAATTGCATTTCGGCATCAAAAGTGTCTCCATCTGCCTGCACCAAGGAGAGATAAACTCAACTCAGAGGATATGAGAGACCCTCCCAGAAAGAGAGAGAAAAGGTGGGACAGGATCAAGTAATGTATGAGGGAGAAAACGAGGGCGAGAGAAAGGAAGAGAGACACATGGTCGATTAAGGATAAGAAAGGTGAAAACATAGAGGTGAAGGGAAAACGAACAGGAAGGAACTTAGGGATTTGAAGAAGGTGACTTATTTTCGAGTTGCCCATTACTCTTTCCACAAGATCAGCGGTCAAAAGATAAAAACCATTCAATTATTTAAACATTCCCGAATCTGGTTGGTAAGATTCATTTTCTGGACAGCCATAAAAATGGGAGCTGCCTTGTGTTATGGAGAAAGCTTTATCAAGAAAATATCTCGACAACCTTATCTCACGTAGATTTCTTTTGTACAGCTCCTGGACAAAAAGTCCATTGCATTAACCAACAGCACCTTATAGTCCAATGCCAGTACAGTAGGTTGTTTGTTGGCCCGACGCTAAGGTTGCATTTTGTGCTTCATGTCCAGAGCGATATAGGCAGTGGAGCAATGGTGGCTCAGTGGTTAATGGCTCTGGGTTACTGATCGGAAGGTCAGAAGTTCAAGCCCCAACACTGTTAAGCCACCACTGTTGGGGCCTTGAGCAAGGCCCGACTCTGAGGTTGCATTTTGTGCTTCATGTCCACGTCTGGCCAAATCATTTACTGGTTTGGGAAACAGCGACACTGTGATTGGCCTGGAAAACTGAGGGTTCTCAATCCCATAGAAAATTGGTGGATTATTTGGATCACCAGGTGGAACTACAACCCAGTCTTTGAAAAAATGAGCTAAAATTGCCAATAAGTCCCAAGACACTGATGGCTTCCTGTTGGGTATCAGGAAATAAATGACCCATGACTCATTTTTGTTTCGGGGAGCTGAAGTAGATCTAACCCCTCCCCAGGCCAACCATCAACCATTCTTAGTGGTACAAGTGGTAGCTCAGTGGTTGAGATATTGGACTACTTATTGGAAGAGTCATGAGTCATCAAATCCCAGTAGTGACAGCTTGGCAAGGCCCTTAACCCTCAACTGCTCAGTTGTATAAATGAGATAAACATAGGCTGTTCTGGATAAGGGTGTCTGCCAAATGCCGTAAATATAACTTTTCTTACGAATCTCTTTTTGTGGTACTACAGTATGTTGGCCTAGAAGTTGGTATATAGGAGAAATTCTGCAAGACATACCCTACCTCCACCCAAGAATTTGTTTTTCAAGTGAGCTTCCAGCATACAGTCTTCGGATCAGATCCGAGAAGCTCTTACCTTCGCCTCAGCAAGCTGTCGGACTTCCACGTCACCGACTGCACTCCAGCTCAAGTGTGTAATGAATTTCCTTTTTTTCTAAATGTGGCCTCTGTCATTTTCTGCTGGTGCAAGAAGCGTTGCCTTAACAATAAATCATTTCTCTTATTGCCTTTTCACTTCTAAAAGGCGCATTTGAAAGCCAAATTGCGCTGCAAAGAGGTTTTTTTTTTTTTCCTTTTTTTTTTCTTTTTCTTTTTCCCCATGATTTGAGCACCAGTCATGGTATTTTCGGTTTCACCATGGAGACAAAAATTGCTGCGAATGGATGGAAGAAAAAAAAAAAAAAAAAAAAAACCTTTTTATCATAAAGTACAGAGCGATCCTATGACTGTATCGCTATAGATTATTTCCTGCAGGGGTCTCCCATAAGAAGTGCAATAATATGAGCTAACTGAATAAAAGTAGACATTAGACCAGCTGGAAGTGACGTGCTGTACTCTGGTTTTAGTAGGAGCTTTGTTTCTTCAGAAATCAACCCGCAGGAGAAACTTTTTTTCTCCTCATTTGTGCAAATGGCTAAATCACTTGCCATTTTCCGTTCACTTTGTAAAGGTCTGGTTGCTCTAATGGTTGAAAAGTGGCTACATCACACAGATTAGAACTTTCTTTCCTCCCTGAAAAATCGAAATCAGAACAGGTTTGATCTTATTTTAAACCAGAGCACAATTGTACTTGCAAATCTGATTGGTCAGGAAGTGTTGATTAATACATTGTCTGTAGCAGCAGCTCAGACAGTAGTTTCAGCTACAAGGTTTTATATTAATGCGCTCGTTTTAATACATTGTTATTTCTATAGTAACAACCAAATAATCACAACAGATTAATTGACCGTTGAACCTGTTGATACAGACATTGTAACAAATCCAACCCTAGTGGAAAGACTGTCACATTGTTTGGGACCACTGGGATTTCTGAACTGTTTGGGGGACTTAAGTAAAAACATGGTGCCTTATGATGGACCTGTGTAGTATCCAGGCTGCGTTCCTGCTATGCACCCAGTGTTCCCAGGATAGGCTCCACCCCTGACCAGGAAAAGGTTATTGAAGGTTATATAGTTATGGAAGATGAATGAATGAGCTCACTAGTATCAGCTGTGACTTTTCAGATCCTGACCATAGCACTTGCTACACAAGAATGTCACTTGTCTGAAGGATGGCCATGAACCAGCTATGGCAGTCTGGAAGGTAATGCTTCGCCGGAGCCAGCTGTTTCCACTAAGAGGGGTTTATGTGTGAGAAATGCACTGTGACTTTATTAGTGCTACATGCAAAGCAGATGGTAAAAATAGTTTGTTTATGAGTGATTAAAAGTGTACACGTTACGTTGACGCTGGTAAGGCATCATTCAGTAATGAACACAATTAGTAATAGACATTCTCAGCAACTGTTGGTTTGGGTCAGAGAAACCTACAGTTCCTCTTGTTTTTGAAGTGTTGCTGCTTCGTAATTTACTTTCACTGATATGACACTGGACACGTCGCGCACATATTTGCAGAAAAAACATTCCTGATAGTCCTCTTGCATGGTGCATGGTTTTCTTGCTCTATGGTTTTGTATATAGATTACAGTCCACTAATTTGTTCGGTTGAGCCTGGTTACAAGAGCGCTTATATTTAGCAAAACCACACTGGGATGTTCCACTGCCTGTTTCACTCTGCTCGTCTGTGTTCATCACGTAAAATTCCACATTCTAGCGTCAGTGGACACGAAGAACCATTAGCCAGCTAGTCCACGGGCTGTACAGTGAGTGTAGCTTCTTTGGGATCTATTTACACTAGCAGAGCAAAAATAAACAAAATGTCTAAAATTTCAGCTACTAGATGTTAATTTCTTGTTTATAGAACTTTTGTATAAAAGCATCATCACACTTGCTGTTGTGCATTTATACTGAATATCTTATCACTCTTGTTCATATGATATTGCTTAATTAAGATACTTTACCAAGCAAAAGTTTGCAAATGCTGCACTGAATATACTGTATATGTATCACTTTCTAAAAGAAATATCAAGTGTAAAAATACACAAAAAATATCAAATAGAAATATAATATAAATGTTAAGTCTATGCATAGAAAAATCTATATTCATTCATCTATATTAATAAATATAATGTTTTCATGTTTTATTAGCCTCTGCATAGTTTATTGTTTGTATTTTTTTCATTATTATTCTAAAATAATATAAAATAATCGTTTTCTTCTTTTTTTGTGTGTCTACTTTTTATTTATTTATTTTTTTGGTACATCTTGACCAAATCTTTAGGCATTTAGAAATGTTAAGAAAAGAAAAAAAAAAAAAAAGAGGTGTTTTTTTATTATTATTATTATTTATTTATTTTTACATTTTAATGGTGTGAGCATTAAATATGCACTAAATATAAATATCAAATAAATGAAAAAAAGAGCAACTTGTTACTTCGTCTCAGGAGGAAAACAAAAGATCCCATGTGATCCCGTGTGTGTGTGTGTGTGTGTGTGTGTGTTCGAGAATATGGTTGCCATGGAAATTTCCATCCACGTCTCCTGTGGATATGGCAACCGTGCTTAGATATGCTAATAAATTAGTAATGTTTTGCAAAGCAGTGACAAAGACCTTATTCTCCTTTTAATGACAGTTCAGTTATTTAATAACTATGCAGACAGATAATAAATTGTGAATAAATTTAGCTAGATCTCAACTTACAGAGAAAATTAGATCATATATTTATAAGACTCCAAACCCAAATCCATCATCCTTGCATTTCAGGCATTATATAATATGTATATTTCGCATCAGAAGCACAACCCACACACCAGCTCAGGTCTTCAGTGTCAGCGTGTCCTCTGAGAGCTCGCTGTTATAGTGTCCTCAGCAGTTCGATGAGGTTCCCCTACAGACCGAACGACCCGGCGTCTCTCTGGTGTTCCTTCAGCAAAGGTCAAAAGGCTTCTTCAGACAATATACAGAAAGTTTTGCGTTTCTCTGCACCGGCGTCAAATTGTAGGTTTGAGTTTGCCCTTTGTGTTACGCACTAGAGATCTCGAAAGCACAATTAGTCTCACAAATATTCCTAATCGTGATAAGTTCTCCAAGTGGAGAGGTCCCCAGATTGTTTACTCATGTAAAACTGCACCTACTCATCTATAGTTGAAGTACAGCTTCAAATTCTTCACAAGAGTTGCAGTAGAAAAGTACGTACTCTTAAATCTGCTCAGAGTATGGAAGTAAAAGTAGACGACAGATTCATCAAAGAAAAAGAAGTCGACCTCGATTTCAAATCATCAGTTTCCTGATGCTAAATTAGTGCCTTTTTTACCAAAGAAACCCAGATTAGCTAAAGTTAGCTACAACATCTTTATTCCTAATCTCTGGATAAGAGCAATTTTATTCATAAATTGTTTACAATTTACACAAGAAATTCTTTAAAATCTAATTCATTCTGGAAAAATATTTGTGTCTACTACTTCTGTTACATTTCGCTCCCGAGTTCACGTACGTTTACGTATTAAGAGACTCATTAACGTGAACGTCGATAGAGTGGCTTCAAATCGAATAATTTGCGATGAGTCTATACGGTATGAGTATATTTTCTATACAGCTCTTATTTAATGAAAACATCCTGAAACTCACTCATTTCCTATTAATGATTTCAAAGAAATAAACCTAGCCATTCAGGAAGTGTGCGTGTCTGTGGTCGTTGCTTATGGTAGTTGTTAGACTTGCTGCGGTGGCATCGCCACATTACTGGGAAGATCCATCCATCTATCCATCTACTGTCTGTAGCGCTTATCCTACACAGGGTTAGGTAGGCGATAGGAGGTGGGGGACATCCTGGACAGGGTGCCAACCCATCGCAGGGCACATTAGTGATAGGAATCAGCCTACAACGCATGTCTTTGGACTGGCGAAGGAAACCGGACTGCTCAAAGGAAACCCCTGACGCACGGGGAGAACATGCAAACTGAGCACACAGGGTGGAGGCGTTACTGGAATATTTAGCAAACAGTGGTTAGGGAGAGGTCTTTCAGTGTTTAACCGTCACTTAGTTGTCTGTGAGCTTTGCCTTTTATGGGTTTCTGTGGGCGTGGCTAAATGTAAATTAGCCGTGCCACATAGGGTTGTCACGGTACCAAAATTTCAGTAGTCGTTACCAATGCCAGTAAAATTCCACAGTAAAACAAAAACAAAAAACTAAAGCAAAACACAAAAACATGCTAATTGATCAACACACTATTTTATTAATAAAGTTAAATATCAATATCAAATGTATTTTTTTTTTAATGCCATTCTGTATACTTAAAGTATTTCAAAAAGTGTTTCAAGTTTTTATTCCAAGTAATTAAAAGTATAAAAATAGATAACAAACAAAACAATTGCAAGCATGCAAAACACAAAACAATGACATAATTGAAGAACACACTCTTCTTATTTATAAAGTTCAATATTCAAATCAATTAAATACAAAAATAATGGCATGTACACCAAGTATTTCTGAAAAATGCTTTAAGTTTTGCCCTTAGGGTTTTTTTTTTTCCCCCTTCATGTAAATAATAACTAAATAAATTCCAATCAAAAAAAAATACAAACTATGTAAACAAGTTTCACTTCCTCTGTGCTTGAACTTTCACTCAAAACAATCAAATCACAATCAATCAGCTAACCGTTACTGGCGTACAGTTATTTAAAGAAGCTCGCTCAGTAGAATTTCTCCTCACGTTAAAGCTACCAGAGTTTCCAGGCAAGAGTAGAAATATTTTTCTGACTGACTGATATTAAAGACATAAACAGTTTATTTAAACAACCATTTATTTTACCCCAATAAAAGTTGAAGCATTGAATGGTTAATAAGGACTTTTGACCGTATTAGCGTTAAAAGCTAACTATTAAGTAAGAAAAAACGAGGATTTTTTTTTTTTTTTGCAATACTACATTCATAATGCAGTCGCTACCATCATTTGAAACTCCTTGAATAAATCCAGGTGTCTGTCTTTAAGGGGCTTTAAATAGGTTAGATGTGTTTCCTCCTTTCATCACAAAACTTCGATTACACCGTTTGCAAAATCGTTTTTTTTTTTCGGTTATTGATGATGTTCCCTTTGTGATCTTCTTCAAATCCAAAGCATTTCCCAGGCGTGGCTCTTTGCAGCGTTCTTGTCCACTAGCTTTTGTGGATGTGGAGCCGCCGCAGCAGTCCTCTTGTTGCACGGTGCACCCATGAACAGTTCCTGACTGACTACCTGTCAGACAGCGCATGTACTCCAGTACTTATGAAAATCTGGTACCGTCAACTTTTCTTCTTTTTACAGTAGTACCAACTTGGTACCAAAGTACCGGTACTTTTGACAACCCTAGTGCCATGTACGTGTTTGGTCATTGTCATTGAGGTTTATCATAAGCACATGACGGAGATGTTTACACACAGCGGTAATCAGTCTGTACAGGATTTCACCGAGTTATTTTGTGATTGTTGGGGCCAAAAAAGCTTTTTTTGCTGAGTGTTCTTGTAGAAAACTGCTCGAATTGGCGAAATCGCAATCGAGCAAAATAGTTTCGCACGGTCTTTCACAGTGGTGTTTGTTGGTAAATGAGACCTTTTAGCTGTACTCATGTTCGACGCACGTCAGTCGAAGAGTGCTTTGGCTGAATGCGAGTCGTGATGATGTCACGTGACACGTCTTGGCCCAAATCTACAGAAAATCTGCTGTAATTTTGAAAAATTGCAGGCTCCTACGAATATTGCGAATTTTTTAAACACCCTGTATGTCTGTTTTATTATACCGTATACAGTACGCGTACCTTGTTGGTCACCTTGTAGGTGTATAGAGATCAAAGCTTGTCTTTTTTTCCGTGGACCGAGCTAACAGGAAGGATACGGTAACTCAAATAACCACTCTTTACAAACATGTTGATCAGAAAAGCATCTCAATGAACAACGCCTTGTTCTTTATCCAGTCTTCACCATCAGTGAACCTAGACCTCCACCTATATTTACTGTCCCGCTATCAGAAATTCTCCACTTTCTCCAAAGCTTTTCTGCTAGAAACAGGAAACCGGACATCTCCGGCTGTTATTTTTACATCATTTTTGGGAAAAGTCAGGCTTAAGAATATTATCTCTGCCTTAATATAGCTTGTAGGGGTTTTGTCGTTCGATTACATACTGCTACGAGGGGAATGCAGGATATCCAATACTCTGAAGCTGGATGTGGAAACGCACTCCACAGGAAACTGTATTAGTTAACAGTTCTTTTCAAATCGTATTTGTTGGATTTCTTTATTTTTTGTCCTTTTTCCTTTTGTCTCTCATTTGTTCAATTATCTCATGAAGTAAAACAGGCCACTCTTTTGTTTCGCATCGGTGCTTCATGGTAATAATTAGGCCCAAACAGGTGCTCTGCTGTCTCACACTCATTATAGCATGTGTTCTATTTTTTTTTCTATTTATTTATTTCTTTTCTTTTCTTTTCTATTTTTTTTTTTATTATTAGAGCCTTCTCTGATGTTCTCGCCATTGCTCCTGTCACGCTAATTAAACCGAAGAAGTCGGCGTTTAAGGCCCTGAGCGCTGAGCTTTCAGCGATTTCAGGTGACAGGCTTGACAGGTTTCTTTTCTCTCCTCTGGGTGTCGGGTGCGGCTCCGTCGAGGCCGCGGTGTTAAGACTAATCTCCAGACATTTCCTTTTGGTGTTGTTGTTTTTTCTTTTTTGGTGACAGGAAAAAAATCCCTCTTTTTTTTTTTTTAGGCACACTGACACTTTACCACACGCAGTCATACTTCAGCACAGGTTGTCGTGCGATTCCTGTTGCGATTTGTATGATGTAGCCGGGGATTAACGTGCCATTTGTGTGACATTTCCGGGCTCCGAGAACAAAGCGGGAGTGTGTGCTGCAGACTCTCCGCTCCTAGCTCTAGGGGAGACCGGTAATTAGACGAGGGATTAAATTGTTAATCTAAATTGTTTCTTAACTCTAAACCCCACCCCTCCCCCTTTCACTTTCCCCTGCCAATACTTTTTTTCCCTCCTCTATACTAGCTTTTAGGTCTATTCATCAGACGTTTAGACTTTCATTCATTTGTGTAAGAGATCAACTCACTTGCAGTTAAACCCCACATCCAGCTGTATGCAGGAATGACGGATTAGTATTCGTCCACTAAACCGTGTGTGTGTGTGTGTGTGTGTGTGTGTGTGTGTGTGTGAGGTTATTAGATTAATGCTTTTCAGAGCAAGTTGAAATGTGACATATGACAAGTCATAATATTTATTACAGAATAGCGATGAACCGAATGTCATGTACAGGATTTCGCAGCGTGTTTTTTTTTTGTTGTTGTTGTCATGTTTGAGTTTGCTGTGGCTTTTTTTTTTTTTTTAATCTTTTTTTTTTTTCTTTTTTGATGCAGCTTGCAGAGTTTTTTTGTGCTTTTTTGAATTTCTTTTTTTCCTGTGGGGAAAACTTCTTGAAAGGACGAACTCGCAATTTTCAAAAAAAAATTGTCTTTCGCAGTGATGTTTGTTGGTAAATGAGACCTTTTACCTTTACTCATGATCAACGCGCATGAGTGGAAGAGAGTCTGGATTGAACGAATCTGTCTTGGCTCAAATCAAAATTTACTGGCTCCTCAGACTATTGCGGCGTTTGCTTGATTGTGCGCTCATTTCTGCGATCACAGAATCCTGGACTGACTGGGTAACATCTTTTTAAACAGTGCGATTTGTACAGTTATAAATAAGAGGTGAGCTATTCGGTTTTTTGTTTGTTTGTTTGTTTGTTTGTTTTAAACCATGTACCATGGTTAAACATCAATTAATATGTTCAGGTTCAATTTAGACTTAGAAGTAAGAAATAAACAGACGTGAGCTACACCAATGTGAATTTTTGTGCATCCTTACATACAAAATGTATTATTATTATTATTATTATTATTATTATTACTATTTATAATGTATGAATCTGAGGGGAGGGCGTATGGTGCCTGGCGCACGTCAGCATGTTCTCCCCGTGCTGCTGGGGTTTCCTCTGGGTACTCTGGTTTCCTCCCCCAGTCCAAACACATGCATGGTAGGCTGATTGGCATGTCCAAAAAGTGTCCGTAGTGTGTGAATGGATGTGTGAATGTGTATGAGATTGTGCCCTGCGATGGATTATCACCATGGGATAGGCTTCAGGTTCCCCGTGACCCTGTAGGATAAGCGGTACAGAAAATGGATGGATGGAATCTGAGAGGATACTATTAGTTTCTCCTTCCTGCTTTCTAGTAAAGCATCTATGCTTTTATAAACCCAGATTCTCAGCTACTTCTCAGTGCTCCAGTGTGTGTGTGTGTATCTTCGCGTATCTTCGCTCAAATCACCTACAGTAGCTTGGGAGCTCCAGAGACTCGGCTTTGGCACACACAGCTGCAGGATTAATGCTCGGGACGGTCTCCAAGCCAAGCAATGCATCATCATGTCTGCTCTAAACATCGCCGATACCAATATG
This sequence comes from Ictalurus punctatus, assembly GCF_001660625.3. Classification (NCBI taxonomy): domain Eukaryota; kingdom Metazoa; phylum Chordata; class Actinopteri; order Siluriformes; family Ictaluridae; genus Ictalurus; species Ictalurus punctatus. Next base: position 17,515,641 of record NC_030417.2, on the reverse strand, counting down.
ATGATTCGGAGTAATTATCCTCCAGCACTCATACACTCCTGATACAACTGCATGTATGCATAATGCATGGCTTTGGTAGGAAAGCAGCTTGAGGGCATGGCTTTGTGAATTTTTACGTTTTGTTTTTGTTCGTTTGTTGTTGTTTTTTTATTCACTGTGGCTTTTTAACAATTTTGATTCAAGATTTGAGCTAATGTTCTGGGTTTTTCCGACTCGATGGCATGTTGCTTTCAAGGTGAATATGCGTGATTTGAGTGTGCGTATCGATCAGACATATCTGGACAGGGAAGCAGATAAAGCGTTTTGGTTTCCGGCTCATGGTGTAAGGAGAGTAGATTAAGCTCGTTGTTTCTGTCTAGAGAGCCACAAACCGCGTTTTCTCTTTCTGTAAAGCCTTTTATTTATTTATTTGTTTCTTTCTTTCTTTCTTTCTTTCTTTCTTTCGTTTTGTTTTAATCTTCCTCTTTTGCTGTTCCCCTTGTTTCATGGGGAGCGTGTAGCGAAACAAATGGCTCGTGTCAGCCTGGAAGTGTCGCTCTGTCTGTAAAGGTTACAGAAACAAAGCGCTTCGGTGTGGTGTCAGTGTGGCCGAGGATGAAAGGACACCTGGAGAACTAAATGGCAAATTAAATGTGAAATTTGCGTTCAGCCACACGAGATGTCTCATTAGGACTCCACACCTTCAAACACATACACATACACACACACACACACACACACACACACACACACAGATCATTCAAAGACTGGGACAAATAAACACCCATTTTCAAACCCATTTTCCTACCTTCTCTCTTTTGCTAACGGTGTCCTTTCTGATTCTCTCTCTCTCTCTCTCTCTCTCTCTCTCTCACTTAACCTCCTAAATTCAATAAGCTTTATAGGCAGGAAATAAAGTATGTCCTTCTGCCTCTTTCCGCCTCTGCCTCTGCCTCCGTCTCTATCTCTTTATTTGATTTAAGCTAAATTCCATAGAATAGCCTTTAATATCATTTGTATTCTAGTGCCGCGTTATTTATTTATCTATTTATTTATTATATCATTAATAGAAGTTTATGGTGCATTACATCCCGTCCCCTGTAAACCCCCGTCCCCCGCAACTTTAGGTTTTTAATGATTCTCGCCCAAGTTCAGGAAGCTCCACCCCCAGGATCCACAGTGGCCCCGTAGAGTAATGTTTGTATAAAATGATTGACAGGACATGCCTCCAAATACAAACAAGTGTTCCGTATACGTTTCCAAATGGGATTTCTCGGCCTCTTAATACCCTTTTGCTATGGTCATGGTTTTATGCATTGTTTTGTTTGTTTTTTATCACATTTTACATATCTTCCAGGTTATTTGTAGAAGTAAAGTGTATATATATATATATATATATATATATATATATATATATATATATATATATATATATGTGTGTATATATGTTTGTTTGTTGTTGTTTTTTTGCACCTTTAAGTCCTGAGCTTATCTGAATATTCAAGTATTAAGGCTGTTATTTTTGGCAGAAATTTAAAAACAAAAATTATAATAAATCTTATTAACAAATACAATACATGCATGTTCAGTTGTCTGCTGATCCATGTTGTGAATGAGTAACTTGATCATTAAGATTATTTATTTAAAAAATGTTCATACGTTTTTCATTCAGTGACTAGTCTTTGAGAAAGCATTACACTAAAGATAAAGGCGTGAATACAGTAACTGTGTGCTAATTGGAATCTGTGGGCTGGAATACAACAGTACCCCTGAGAGTGTGTGTATGTGTGTTTGTGTGTGTGTGTGTGTGTGTGTGTGTGTGTGTGTGTGTGTGTGTGTGTGTGTGTGAAAGAATAAGACAGTGATGATTACAGATACGGATACACACCATCTCTCAGGATAAATCCATACACTTAAGCAGAACTCATATCCTTCATTTCGGTTTTCACACGCTTCCCGTTCCGGACGCCCGTGCTGCTGGAAGTTCATTGATTATGTATTTATTTATTTATGTATTTATTTATTTATGTATATATGAATGTATGTATTTATTTATTTATTGTGTTCAGCTGTACCTGAAAACCTCTACAAGAGTGTAATTAAAAGAGTTTCGGAGTAATGCCCCAGAGAAATGCAAACACCCCCCCCTCCCCTCTTCTCACCCCTACCCCCCTCACCCGCTCCCAATGCCTCGGCTGTTTAGAGGCAGTGCTTATTTAGCCGCTCTGCGTTAATCATCAGAGGCATCCAGCCAGAACTGTCTGGAATCTCAATCGGTGACCCGGGCAAGCTTGGCACATAAAATGTCCTTTTGGCTGTTGATTGAACTTTGCTTGTTTGCTTAAAGCACCAGAAATCCCACATTTGGCTTTTAATAATGACGTCTTGATGCTTTTTCGTTTAAATTTTATTATGTCATAAATAAGGAAGCTTCAGAATGATAATTGGATTAATCAGTGATGAAGTAGCATCCGGACAGGAAGTTTTATGCGGATTAGTTTCCTGTAACACCCTGAAGTGTATATTTTCACTTCCACCACAGTAATTCACCAACAGTTATGATATTTTTTACATAAGCAGCGCTCACTAGACTTTCAGCATGCCAGATTTCTTTAGAGACCATTGCGAAAAATGCGCATTGGTTTGTTTGTTTTTTCTTATCCACGCATGTTGAAATATATCATGTGATCCTGTACACAGCGACACTGCAGTCCAGGCAATCTTTTCATGGTGATTTTATATTCTTTTAAAGCTGTGATTTTAAAGAAACAAAACAGGATGGTGTGACACCGCTATAATCAGCGCTCCCTCCATCTAGGATTTTCGGAAGGCGTAACGCTGTGACGTATCGCTCTATCTCTATCTGTCGGTCACACGCCTTCACCTGATACGAACACGCAGGTCAGAGTTCACCAAACTTGAACTTTGGAACTTTCCGGCCTCCAGAATTCGCATGCATATGAATGGAAGTCAATGGAACGAAAAGTGTAGCGTGACACATTTAGACACATTATGTATTTTTTAAATTGAGTTTAAGTTACGTTTAATGTTGCGGAACAACCAAAATATGACCCAAAAAAAAAAAGTAGCTTGTCGGGTGTCTGAAGATGTAGCTGCGGTTACTTTACCTCAGATTGTTACAAAGCGCTGACACTGGAGACTCCTTCCCTAAATGGATTCTTACAGAAAACGCTACATACACTTTCCCATAGAAACGACGAAGGAATTAATATATAGTCCGAGCTACTGTAGTAAAAAATGCATCGACACTGCCTGACGAATCAGAATGGAGCATTTAAAAGACAGATTTGAAGAAGAAAAAAAATCTGACAGAACAAAGCTGTCTCCATCCGAGCAGTGGAAAGTAAATGACGGTTGGCATGAAGCCGTTGTGGCGATGGAGCCATCAAAAATACTGGCATCGGTACTGAATGCATTAGGAGTCCCTGTCTGTGTTATTGGACAGGCGCTCACACAAACACACACACACACATGGGGAGGGAGATGGTGAGAGGAGGAAAGAACGAGGGGAGGGAGTGGACGCGAGGATCGAAGAGATTTCAAACCCAGACTGATGTCTGCGTAAATATTTGCCGTCTGGTGATAAACACACATTCATCAGCCAGAAGTTTTCGGAGGCTCAGACAGGCCTAATAACATGCATCGTATTATATCAGTGACCGTTACAGCAAAATACGTTTTCGTCTCCAAAAAAAAAAAGACGAGATAAAGGGCCTGCTGCAAAGTTCAACCACAGTGCTCTGTCATGAAAAGAAGAAAAAAACCCCACCATCATGGCCATAGCGCTATGTTGTTGAGTCACTGGCACATGAAATGGTTTAATATTCCGAGGCGGTAGCTTTAATGAAATTAATTTCAGAAGCCGTTGTAAAGAACTGATGGTGTCATAAAGCGGCCGTTTTATAGCTGTCGTACATCACCGTGATCTCATGACGTTTGCTTCGCTGATAAAAGACTTTAATTGGCTCCAAAAGGTTACGCCAAGCAACAGGGCACCTGTTCGGGGAAAAAAAAAAAAATAATAAATTGCATGGACTTCTCATCTTTTGTCTAGATACACAAAAAATGTGGTGGCCTCTGATGCCGTGTGGTTTGTCCTGCATGTTATCGGGATTTACATGTGAGGTTAAATGTCAGGCGTTGTGCTGACATACAGACTGTTGCTAATTTCCTGGAAGTAGAAGGAAATTTAAATAACTAGAGGGGGGGTTGGGGGTATGGCACTGACTCATTCTAGTGGGCCGTGCGAAACAGTATGAGGTGCCAGAACAGGACCTAGCAGTACTTGGGGTGGGGCTAGCAACATTGTTTGTTACTGATTGGGTATGGGTAAAGGGACATGGTGTCTCAGGCCCTGTTTACACTAGTGCTTTTTTGTTATAAAACGGGGTTTTTAAATGAAAACAATCCTCGTCAAAACTGGCGTTTCCGCTGTGTTTCAGAAACGATCTCCGTCCACACTAGACGACCGAATACGCTCCACGTGTCACATGACCATTCATGCACACTTGGCATGTGCATACAAGTGTAAACAGGAAGTTGGTTGCTAGTCACCGGCAGGCACGACAAACCAGCGTTCCATGTAGGGCTTACACTGCTTGAAATGAGATTTGTTAGTGATTGCTCTAATCATAGCCCGCCTCTTGCACATGTAGGCAGCTGCAGTTTGATAAAATACAGAATTGAACTGCACACTGGATGCTAAGAATGACGACACAGCCAGCAAAGCTTGCGGTTCAGTCTCCGTATTGTTGTGTATACGATCAAGATAGCGTTATGGTTATATAGTAGGGGCTTGACGAATCAGGGAAGGATACGCAATGATCCAGAAGACCCAATCAGGGGGCGAAAAAGTCTTTGTTTTGGTCTGCTTACACTGAAACGCCTGGAGTTTTCGAATTAAAACGGGGTTTCCAAAAGTCTCAGTTTTCGAGGGTCGTAAATGGCGGAGTTGTGTAGACGAAAACGCACTAGTGTAAACAGGGCCTTAGTGGTTAGCACGTTTGCTTCGCACCTCCAGGGTTGGGGGTTCGATTCCCACCTTCACCCTGTGTGCACAGAGTTTGCATGTTCTCCCTGTGCTTCAGGGGTTTTCTCCAGGTACTCCGCTTTCCTCCCCCAGTCCAAAGACATGTGCTGTAGGCTGATTGGCATTTCCAAATTGTCTGTAGTGTAGTGTAGTGTTGGCACCCTGTCCAGAGTGTCCCTTGCCTTGTGCCCGGGATAGGCTCCAGGCTCCCCCGTAACGCTATGTAGGGTAAGTGGTGTAGAAAATGGATGGTTGGGTGCATTTACTGCATGCACACACCGAGACCAGAAAAATGAACCAATAAAATAAAAATTACTGACATGTTTTTATTCCACAACCAATGCAAAAGTCAAAGTTCTCATAACGTCTGGTGCTTTTATGGAAGAAACAGCAGTAACAAAAAAAAATCCTGTACATTTATTACTTTTCAGATCATATTGGGCTGTTTAATGTGTTATCAATCTCCTTTTTATTTGTTTATTGTTAGGATATATTTTGGTCAATAATTGGAAAGCAGTTACATCACAGTGTGTATGACTACATTTAAAAACCTTCATTAATAAGTTTGTCAGCAAAAGATAAACTGTTTAAATAATCGACCAATCGATTTTAGAATCTTTTTTTTAAAGCAGTTCATCCATGGAATTGTCTGCCAACTTTACAATCGTTACAATCTTGTGTTCCCACGCTGACTCTTCCTGTTGTATCTCCAGTTGGTATTAATGATCTAGAGCAGTGGTCACCAACGTTGAGATCGTCCTTCCTGCAGGTTTCATCTCCAACCAAAATCTAACACACCTTTTTTAGTTGATCAGCAACTTCTTAAGGCAATGATTAGATGGTCAAGTGGACACAGTTATGTTTGGAGAGAAAATCTTCACGAAGGTAGATCTCCAGGAACAGGGTTGGTGACAACTGATCTACAGCTAGAGCCTTTAGTTGCCTTTGGTGCAACTCTGAGGTATGAAACGTAGGTCTGTAGGTCAGGTTAAGGGTTTGGTGTTTAAGTTCTGGTGATATTTTGTAGGGCTGAAGACATGTACCTGGAGGTACTGTGTTCTCTTTGCTGGCTCTCTCTGGTTCTTGTTTAAGATAGGTTTTTGACACTAGAGGTGATATTTTCCATAAGGTTTGGGTTATTGTTGTGGGTCTAAGACTCTCTAGTTCTGGTTTTAAAGATCTGTTTTTGACACTAGAGATGATATTTTGTGGGACTGAATACATACAGTACGTGTGGATTTGGGTTCTCTTACTGGATCTAAGTCTCTCGGATTGGTCTTAAAGTTCTGTTTTTGAGACTAAAGGTGATATTTTGTTGGGTTTAAGACATGTTCAGACATCTGCCAGGGGTTATGGGTTCTCTTTTTGGGCCTGAGGGTCTGGTTCTGGGTGTTAAAGTTCTCTTATTGAGAATTAGAGGTAATATTTTGTGTTACTGGAAACATGTCCAGACATGCTTATGGGGTTGTTGGTTCTCTTTTTTATGCGTAAGTTTACACTTTTGGTTTGTTGTGGGTCTAAGGGTCTGGGTCTGGTGCTAAAGTTCTGTTTTTGAGACGATGAGATGTTCAGCCATGTTCATAAGGTTTTGGGGTTCTCTTTGTGGAACTTTAACCCCAGAACCAGACTCTTAGACCAACAAAGAGAACCCCATAACTCCATGAACAAATCTGAATGTGTCTTGGTGTGTTCAAAAGACTAAACATCCTCGTGTGAGGTTATGGATCTGTTTGTGGTGCTAAAGTTCTGCTTTTTTTTGGAGGTACTCAATGAGGATCTTTGTAATGGAGAGCGTGTGTATGTAAACCGAGGGTTTGTTTTTGTACTTCTGAGCCCTTAGCGATCTGTTTCGAGGCTCTTTTGTGTTGGGATTAATTGTGTTGGGAGCGTGCTTACAGTACTGTTCATTCTCCGTGACACACTTTAGCTGTGGTGCCAGATCTCAGCAACAGCTGGGGCTCGCTTTTGAGGCCTGATGGGATGCGACAGCAGCCTGGAAGCCTGGCTTCTGAGCCCAGTGGTCAGCAGCTGCTATATAGCGTTAGCGTCTCACTCCACAGCTGGCGGGGGAGATGTTTTTGACGTGACATTAGGCTAAACTTTTTTTTATATCCCCACACAGTTTTTGAGCCGTGTCTCTTTTAATGTAGGCTTCAGCTTCAGCTCCATGGAAAACTCTCTGACACAAGATTCTTTATCTACTAAATACAACTTTTTTCCCCACAATTAAAGGTGCGAAGACGAGAAATCATGCTCGGGAGAGATTTTACACAGGAGTGTGTTCCGCTCAAATGCACAATATCACATTTCGCATCAAAGGTTAAGTTCATAAGATGGTGTTTTTTTTTCATTTGTGCACTGATCCATGAGGACTCGCAGTATGGGGTGTGTGTGTGTGTTGGAAGGATGGTGATGAATGTACAGCATGCATTATAACACAGTGTGTCTGGGAGGACCATCTATCAGCCTTATGGAATGACATTAATTTGAAACTCTGCACTCCTAATATATGCCTCTTTGTCTCATGCATAAATAATTTGAGTCTTCAGAGAAAAATGTTCACGCTGAGCCTTTTGTGCGAGGACGCCTCCTTTAGGATGTATAGACTTCCTGATGCTCCAGATCATCTCCAGGCACGGTGGCAGCTCCTTATATCTGATCTACTGAGGAGCTCTGATGTGGGAGGCTTGTAAGGCAGGTGTGAAAATGCTGCGCTTTAATTTTCAGATTGGTGGTGTTATTAAATCTACTGTATAGTCAGTATCTTTCTACTTCTCTCATCAAGCTACTGACTGTACAATATACACCGATCAGCCATAACATTAAAACCACTGACAGGTGAAGTGAATAACACTGATTATCTCGCTATAATGTCACCTGTCAAGGAGTGTCATGCTGACCCCTGTCCACTGCAGAAAGCACCTACAAGGGGCATGTGAGCATCAGAACAGGGACATGGAGCAATGGAAGAAGGGGGCCTGGTCTGATGAAACACGTTTTCTTTTACAATCCCAGTTCCAAAAAAGTTGGGTCGCTGTGTAAAATGTAAATAACAACAGAATGCAATGATTTGCAAATCTCATAAACCTATATGTTATTCACAATAGAACATAGAAAACATATCAAATGTTTAAATTGAGGAAATGTACCATTTTAAGGAAAAAATAAGGTAAATTTTCATTTGGCCGCAACACATCTCATAAAAGATGGGACGGGGACAACAAAAGGCCGGAAAGGTAATTGTTACTAAAAAGAAACAGCTGGAGGAACATTTTGCAACTAATTAGGTTAATTGGCAACAGGCCAGTAACATGACTGGGTATAAAAAGAGTATCTTAGAGAGGCAGAGTCTCAGAATTAAAGATGGGATGGAATCTGGATGGGAGCAAATATTGCTCTAAAACCTGTATATACCTTTCAGCATTGATGGTGCCTTTCCAGATGTGCAAGCTGCCCATTCCATAGGCACTAATGCACCCCCATACCGTCAGAGATGCCAGCTTTTGAACTGAGCGCTGATAAAAAGCCGGATGCTCCCTCTCCTCTTTAGTCCTCTCTAGTTTAGTGAACGAGGCGTCCATGGTTACCAAAAAGAATTTAAAATTTCGATTCGTCTGACCACAGAACAGTTTTCCACTTTGCCTCAGTCCATTTTAAATGAGCTTTGGCCCAGAAAGACGACTGCATTTCTGGATCATATTCAGTCCACATATGGCTTCTTCTTTGCATGATAGAGCTTTAACCAGCATTCATGGATGGCACGATGAACTGTGTTCACAGACAATGAGTTCTGGAGGTGTTTCCATTACAGAATCATGCCTGTTTTTAACATGAACTGAATATATTTAACTAAGAATTATGTTTTTTTTGCTAATGGCAGGTTAGACTAGCATCAATTCTAGTAGCTAACAGTGTTTTAGGCAGCAATTCAGAGAACGAAATCTTTGCTAAATAGTGGTGATATTTTACTTTGGATTAATTCATTAGCAAGCTACGTAGCAGAGATTGAATGATGTTTGCGAGCACAAACGGCATAGTTGCTTTGAACAGTTTCACATAAGTAATTTTGAATGTTTTTTGAAGGTTTCCTCCCCCAGTTCAAAGACATGCGTTGTAGGCTGATTTCCATCTCTAAATTTTCCGCGGTGTGAGTATGTGCGCGACTGTACACTGAGATGGGTTGGCACCTCGTCCAGAGTGTCCCCCTCCTTGTGCCCTTAGTCCCCTGGGATAGACTCCATGCTCCCCGCGATCCTGCGTAGGTTAAGCAGTACAGAAAATGGACGGATGAAAGCATTAACTGACATGACTTCTGCTGTTGGCGCTCGTTCACCTCAAGCTTTGACGTATTGTGCATTTTGAGATGCTTTTATGCTCACCACGCTTATAAAGAGTAGTTATTTGAGTTACTGTTAGCTCAAACCATTCTCCTTTGGCTTCTCTTGTTAATAAAGGGCCCATTTGATGTTTTTGTGTTTTTCGCACCATTGTACATAAATGCTAGTGAATATTATGCTTGAAAATCCCATGAGATCAGCCGTTTCTGAAATACTCGCACCAGCTGGCATCAAAACCCATGTCACCATAAAAGACGCTGAGATCACATTCTTCTTGGCATAATAAAGTTCATCTTCCAAAAACAAATGCAAAATATCACACGACACCAGGAGGCCGTGTTGAAAAAAGGGGTCGGATTTTGTGCCTGTGGACAGCACCATGTCGTGTCGAATCTGGCGGCAAAAAAAAAGAAGGGTCACCCTGGAGAGCTAATGGCAATCATCACGGCACTAAATTAAGACTCATTAAGTAGACCGCGTCCGGCGAGAGTTCGCCTTTAGGTTAATGAAAGCCATTTTGAGCCGAGGTGGACATTTTGATTGTGCTCGTCCTGTAGTAACCCTCCTGTAATGGAAACCCCCCGTCCGTCTCGCTGATGAGAGAGCAGCAGGTTAATGCTTGTACAGCAGGTACAGCAGCTTAATGCTTGTAAAAATGTGATGGTTTCTTCACAATGCAGGCTTTATTTTATTTATTTTTTCTCTCTCTCTGGCCGGCCCAAAAATAAATAAATAAATAAATAAATAAAACGCGACCGAGAAGCATGAGAGGAGAAGGCGGAGGCGGCAAAATGAGACAGAAAGCAGTAAGTGATGTATGCCCTTCATTGGACACAGAACATTTAGTTTTCATTAAGAGTTAAACACGTACACGATACATTAGCGGGGGTTCAATAGCCGCAGCTCGGCTCCTCGTCGCATTTCAATCTGATGAATTAGCAGCTCAGAGCTAGGCGCGAGATGACAAAAGGAAATGGGAAGAAGGGCATTAATATGACTTATACCAAATCGCTTTTCAGTGCTCGATTCTGATTGGTCACAAAAGTGTTGATTCATTTTCTATAACAGCAGCTGTGACTGTAGTGCCTTGCTGGAAGGGTTTTTAGTAACAGCTTACACTCACAGAAACATGTTTAAAGAGTCATCACTGAGCATTTTTGGAAGGAGTCTCCAGTGTCAGAGTTTTGCAACAGAGCTAAAGCTGGAACTTGGCTAAGGCTTTAGAACACTTCCGCCGACTTCTGCTTCATCACACCGGTCTACTGTTGATTCGCTTCCTGTAACAGCACACCCCCAAGTGTTTTATTCCTTCAAACATTTGGTTTTTAAAGCCTTTACCGCAGAGATAGACGTTTATCGTCATATCGGCTAGCAACCTGGGTGTCAGAAGAAAACGTCACCACTTTTGCTTCTTAATACATTTTTCTTACTCCAAGGTCAGAGGTTTCACAAGCACAGACTCTTCGGCTATATTAGGTTACGGTGAGTGAATTAGTTCTAGCCTGCGCTCTGCTATTTTTTTTCCAAGTTTGCCTAAGTACAATGTTGCCATAATGTGGCTCGTTTTATGTATTGATGAAAAGAGACCCGTTGAAAGGAGCGCTCACTCCAGAAATTTCCACCAAGTCAATATGAAGCGGCAAAATGCGTCACCCATAATTGGCCCTGTTTCTTTACAAATTTCATTCCCCGCCCCCATATCCTCCCCCCCCCCCTCCCGAATGCCTGTTAACTGTTAGTTGTCTCGCAGGCTCTGAAGTCACCTCTGGAACGAGCGCCGAATAAACACCCTCGCCGCGCAGCAGATGCCCGATTGTTCTGGAACGTGGGTGGAAAAGGATAAATTAGCAATTCATCCTTAATTACAAGGAGCAGAAAAACATTGCGCCTAACAAATGAAGCAGCTGAATTACCGATAGGGCGCCATTTGTCAGAAGAATTGCTGGCGTACACAACGCTGGGTCAGAGCTCTGACTAATCATCGTCTCATTGCTCGCTCCTGAGACGAGACGCGTGTGATGCTCTTTTGTGAATCGTAGGTAGAAGCCATGTTTTCGTTTGTGCCTCGGTGGTATCAAAATACAATTACGCTATCAAAAGCCGATCAGCTGTCGGTCGGAGACGGTTGTGTTCGTGCGTTCCGGTTGAGCCGTGGAATATCAGCCTGGCGAGCGTGCATTGAAGTGCCGTGGTCATTGAGCGAGAGGGATTTATGGCCTACAATCCATCAGCTCTGATCTTAAAAGCCTGTGATTAACAACGGAGAGGAAGCAAGGCATAAGAATGGCTTCTGCTGAAGCCTGACAAGGCCATACTACTCACAGGCTTTTTACTCTGCCTGTTTACAAGTCTGCATATATATGTGTGTGTGTGTGTGTGTGTGTGTGTGTGTGTGTGTGTGTGTATTCCTCCAGTGTACACCCATACACAGTGTGCATCATGATGCAGGGATTGAAACACACAGAAATGCTGAACACTGATCCCAGTAACTCCGGCTATAATTCTAACTGTATTTCATCGTCCTTTGTTAGTATGGTATCGTTCCTCACCAGTCCTGATTGGACGTCGTTACTCGTTACACGGAGGAACGCGTGCCAGGATCAATCTGCCCAACCGCAGGGTTCCTGAGCATCAAATTCGATTGTCTTGTATCCTCGCTCGTTACCCTCTTGTCACAATGGGTGGGTTTTTTTGTTCTGAATTTTCAGAAATCTAATCACGCTCTCCTTTGTAAATCGCAGGAGCGGAACACACGGCGACAGTGACGCATCCGCTCCCCGCCACCTTCTCGGACCTGCTGCCCCACTTCCTGGTGGAGCCGGATGACGTCTACATCGTGAAGAACAAGCCAGTGACGTTGACCTGCCGTTCGACGCCCGCCACTCAGATCTACTTCAAGTGTAACGGAGAGTGGGTGCACCAGGACGACCATTTGATCGAGCGCACCGTCGATCCAGCTACAGGTAAAAAAAAATAATAATAATTTCAACTTTTTTTTAAGTTCCTTTGGATGTTTTTTTTTTTTCCAGCTTATAGGTTTTACATACAGTAGAATCTATAGCTCTTTCGCTTTGCTGCAACGATTTCCGTTCAATTCCAGGAACTGCTTTTTTCTTCACAAGTGCTCCAAAAAAGGCTAATAAACAATTAAACCTGTTATTATTTCATTTAGCTATTCGAGGAATCATCTCCTGCTGTCGTGTAACATCTGACATTATCGCCCCTACTGCTTTCAACCACATTTTTACACTTACATTAGTGAAGAATGATGGGATTATAAGACACATAATGTGAAATTGCATTACTTTTCCATCACTTGTGACATTAAAACAACAGTTCTTATAGTGCAGTCAGACTTTTGGCTACTCGCGAGATGCATCATAATGTCAGGTTTGTGTCCTAACAGAGTTTTAAAGTGGGAAGTTTTGAAAAATGAGTGCTTGGCGATTGAATTTCAAAGGGCCAATTACGAGAAATTGATGTCTGGCCAAGAGCTCTGTTTAAACCGAGCTAGTCGAAATAGACGGTTCCTGGGTCGGGGATGGAGAACAGTCAGCGCTGCCTAGAGATTAATGTGATCGACGCCTTGACTAGCCATCAAAAATGTTCCGCCGTTGCGCTCGGAAATAGTGGAGTAGTGCGTTTGAGGTTTAGAAACGTGGATCCGGGCCCGCCGCGTTCGGGAAACTCGATACACAAAAGAAGGAGCGGGTGCACAAAAGGACGACGCTCTTTTTTATTTATTTTTTTCCGAAACGCATTCTTTCACTAGACAGAAGCAGCGGAAAGCTTAGGCACTCTTCCAAACCAATTTACGCCGTGGCTGCAACCTTTATTGTGCATAAGACTTAGCTTAGGTTTTTGTTCGCAGTTAGGACTGTTTGAATGTGTTGTGCCGTTACAGGCTTAGCGTTGACAGTGGCTTTATCCTCGGAAGAAAGGCATAAATAATAAGTCAGGTCTATCCAATTTCCCCTAACCGCAAACTTAGGTGCTTTTTTTTTCTATCCTCCTCCCCAAACAAAGAAGTGATGTTGCATTATCAGGCTTATAAAAGACTGCATTGTTTTAAAGAAATACGACACAATTTTTGCTGCTTTTTTCCCCCAAAAAGCGTAGGTTTGTTTTTGTTTTGTTTTTTTCTTTACTCCCAAGAGGTTTAATCAGGGATGTCCGTGGGTGGACAGCCTGCGCTTGTGTGGTTGTGATTCATTACCACTGATGGCAAGCCTGATTTTCCGTGTTTTACCACCACATTGGAATGAGTTCCCATCAGGATCTAATTGGTTAATCTTATTGGTTCAGGAAGATTGTTACCTGAATCTAAATCACCATAAATGCTATTTATATGTGTGTGTGTGTGTGTGTGTGTGTGTGTGTGTGTGAGAGTGCTTCCTGGTTGCTTGGCAGGCAGCCTGAAATACAGGACACAGAAATATAACAGAAATCAACTAGATTTATTGAACTGTTGTTCATTAAACCACAGGTTTTTTGGGGTTTTTTTTTTACCACAAGGCCACAGTCAGAGGTCACGGGACACATGTATGACCATCAAACTCCACTACAATGCCATCAAACACGCACCACGGGTTAAATCATCAGGACACGAAATTGCTAAAATTGATTCATACTGAAGACATACTATACTCAAGCACAAATCTATAAGTCTGTTAGGGCAAGTAAAAGCTCCAGTGTGCTGCTTTGTTTGCCTGGAAACTAAGGGGTTTTATGATAAGGATCCTCTTTTAACGAAGATGTACAGTCTAGCACATTTCTTTTTTTGCAAAGTCATTAGCCAGCATTGTGGTTGTAAACTGTAGTGGTCCGTTCTCATGCTGCACGTAAAAGATATACTCCGAGTCTGGCTAGCGTCTTTATTTCTCCACAAATGGTAAATGGTCTGCACTTATATAGCGCTTTTTTTAACCTTAGCGGTTCTACAAAGCGCTTTACACTGTGTCTCATTCATCCATTCACACACACACACACTCACACACACACACACACACATCAATGGTAGCAGAGCTGCCATGCAAGGCGCTAACGTGCCATCGGGAGCAACTTGGGGTTCAGTGTCTTGCCCAAGGACACTTCGGCATGTGGACAACCCGCTCTACCACCTGAGTCTCAGCCGCACCTACAACATGTAGATGACTGCACAACCAGGGAGAACCGTCTATGTGTAACCTGGTGCCAAAGTACAATAGAATTATTACTATAGGATTCTCTCACTAGTCTGCTTTCCCTCGCTAGTTTGTTGTCTTTCTCTAATTTGCTTTCCCTCACTAGTTTTCTAGCATAGTACTTGTAGACGCTGGGAAGTCACTAACAGTCTGGTTTGGGGAGTAACGGAATACATGTAACAGTGTTATGTAATCAGATGCAAAAAACTGGTAACTGTAATCTGTTAAAGTTATGTCAGAAACAAAGTGATCAGATTACAGGTACATTTTGTAAAAAATGGGAATACTATCATGATCAATTTTTGTTTTCATTTAAAACCAGTGAAATGAATCTTTTGACACAATATAGACAGCTGCTTGATTATCGTTCTGGTTCTCTCTCACCAGTCGTGACTCACATGAGCAACCTCCTGATGCATGTGTAATGAAATTTTGTACAAAGTTAATTCGGGAGAAATTTCCGGGAAACGTCCGGGATTCGGCTTTAGTTTCATTATGATGTGCTTATGGTCTGATACTTTATCGTGTGTGTGCATATTTGCATTGCCTTAACCCCTCTCTGTAATTCCCGCCTTCTCGCACACCAGTTGGTCGATTCTAAAAAATTTGCAGCAACTATTGGCCAAATTCCTGCCTTTCAACCGTTAACCAACTCTCAGCGAAGGCGCGAAGGTGAAGCGCTGTTGTGTACGGCGTCAAACAGTTGCTTGACAATAGCAGCAAATGAAGCTGTCCAGAGTCGAAACAATGCTCATGACCATATAAGGTCATTTTTAATTGCATGTTTTCACATTGCTTTGTATTACATGGCCATTTAAATGTGTTTTAAGCTCTAAAATAAGGTCTAAATAAAAGTATTTTAGGTCATATTGCTTATCTCTTGACTTTATTTACATATGTGGCCTTGAAGTAATTAAAAACTAATCAGATTACATTACTTTCATTAGTGTGATACTTGGATTACGTTACTGATTACATTTTTTATGAAGTAATTTGTAACTGTAACAGGATACATTTTTAAAGTAACTCTCCCAACCCTGCTAACAGTTCATACTTTATCTGCACTTTATGTCTCAAAACCAACATTGACCTCATTAGAAAGCGGATTTAGCTGCCCTGGGACTGAAGTATATCTTTGTCTCAGCATGACCTGTCATACCATGATCACAGAGTCCTTCCTCTTTTGGTAAATCTGTCTTTTTATATGTGCTGCTTTCTTGGTGGTCACTGAACTGGTATTTGTACACGATCTGTATCCCATGTTGGACAGTGGGGGAAAGAGATACTCTTTCCCACAATCTCTCTCTCTCTCTCTTTCTCTCTCTTGCCCTGGTCAGCATTCAGAAAAGGGAAGATGGCAGATGTTTGTGTATTTGCGGATGAATCCTGTGGAGCGAAGTGTATAGGCATAATATCCATCACTCGATGAAGAAACTTAAACCCCTCTAGTTTGGAGCTTAAGAGCTGATTGTGTAGGGCTGATGTCCAAATAACAGCGAGAGAAAGAACCTGTCCGCTTCATGAGGAGGCGACGCTGAGACCTGCCCCCATCACATCACCTGTCTGTAACACGGACCTATTAAACTGTTTGTTTTTATGAGCCTGTTGTTTATCAGGCGTGTATATTACTTCATGTTTTGCCCAAATAGACTCTGGTGTGTTAATTTAACAGCATTCCTGATGAGCCTCTTGTCCTTTCCCTGTCCTTCCTTTTTTTTTTGCTCGAATAGCGGCTTGTCGATAGCAAGTTATGCCCCTCTTTCCGCCAGCCGAGTTTTTTGTCGTTAAAGGAACACAATTTGGACCATAAAGCTGTCATGTTTACGAGGACATCTCATTAAGCATGCAGCACTATCGCACTGGCTGCTAATGACAACAAGCCCCAGGCAGTTTGGCTGTTCGCTAACAAAACCCGCCATTCTCTACTGAATGTAGTGTAATGTGATAGAATTACAGTTTAATATCTGTCAATGCCATAATAAGACATTAAGTAAGGAATAAAACATAACAGGGCACGATGTTATATAAGAAAATAATGAATGACATAGTTGATTTACAAAAATTGCGGTTGGAGATTGAAATGAAACCCCACGAGGTGTCTTCAAGCTACGTACGGCTGATGTGTAGACTTTGTTTGCTGGATATTTTGAAAATATAAATGAATAAAAATCCAAACTTATGGAGTTGTACGTGATTGATTGATTTTTTTTTGTTTGTTTGTTTTATCCCAAATCTTTTGGTCAGTTTTTGTGTCAAATTTTGAATAGACGCAACTCATTTTGGTTTTCGCCCAGCCATCTCAGTTTAGACCACACCCCTCAACCCATTACAAAACAGTCCGCGAAAGAAAACCCACTTAATCTACATTCATTTGAAGATGAAAAGTAAAAAGACGTGTCAATTATTGATTTCATCTCATGTCCAGAGTAATTGCGCGTGATTACGAATCACAAACTTGTAACTCGTATCAAAAATGTAGTATTTGAGCTTCTCGTTATATTTGCGAATCGTTCACACATTCGGTTTGTGTAGTTTGCGTCACAATTTGCAGACTACGATGTCATGTGTAGAGTCATGTCCGGAGTTTGTAGACGCAACGTTTTGTTTAAGCCCGACCGTCTCGTCGTAGGTCAAGCCCAAAAGCTCAAAACAAAAAACATCCCGTCAAAACCATTGAGTTTACGTTTGCCTCACACCTCTGGGGTTGAGGGTTCGAATCCCACCTCTGCCCTGTGTGCACGGAGTCTGCATGTGCTTCAGGGGTTTCCTCCAGGTACTCCGGTTTCCTCCCCCAGTCCAAAGACATGCGTTGTAAGCTGATTGGCATCTCTACATTGTCCGTAGTGTGTGAATGTGTGTGTGAGTGTGCCCAGTGATAGGTTTGCACCCCATCCAGGGTGTCCCCTGCCTTGTGCCACAAGTCCCCTGGGATAGGCTCCAGGCTCCCCTGCAACCCTGAGTAGGATAAGCGGGACAGAAAATGGATGGATGTAGGGATTTGGATTAGGATTTGTACTCCTAGGTTGTACTCATAGTTACAGGTTTATGAAATTGTTACATTTACATAAGAAAAGTAACTCCATAGTAGATCATCTGTATTTATCTTGCTGGGTGTTGAGTTTTGATTTAGACACATCACGACGTGTCTCCTGTTTGTGAGACACGTTTAAGACGAAGGCCGAGCATGTCACCATGCGTCTTCCACACAGTTTCATCAGTACCTGCCAATGGCAATGCATCCTTCTGCATCACAAAAAAAACACCTGCGCTCAGCAGTTCAAGTTTCTTGCTTGTTTTCTTTTCTGGGCTCGAGAAAAAACACCATTACTGCTGTTCTAGCAGGGGTAGCCAGAGGACAGAACAGGCAAGAACAGGCTTTATAATGACTACATAGATTGGTGCAGTGGAGCTTCTCGTTGTCGCTTTGTATCCGTCCATGTACAGCACCGAGCTTTTTGAAATACTGAAACGTGAAAAGAGTCGCATGCATACGCTTGTGCTTTTAATCAGTGTTTCGAGAGCTTTCATTCTCAGTACAAATACAACTAAAGTGATATATGCTGTATACATACAGTACATCCTTTCTTTAGAGGCAGATTGCATGAATCACAACAAAAAGTAGGAAGCGTTTCTCAGTGAGAGTGTGTAGCCTATATTTTTTCAATTCTCTATTCTGATTGATTCATTTCCTCAATCGGCTCGGGCAGTAGTTATGTTTGTATTTCTGCACTCGTTCCAATACGTTATCGTTTCTATGGTAACAGCTTACATAACAACTTGTTTGGTGGACAAACCAAATGATTTCTTTAGAGATGCACTGATACGAAATTTCTCAGCCGATACCGATAACCAATTATTCAGAGTGATATCGGCCGATACCGATAACCGATAACCGATAGTTCTGCCTTTTATGCCTTCTTTTAAATGAATAATAATTAATTCCACAATTCTGAAAGAAATGCAGATAAAAACTCTATTCTCTCCATTTCAACAAGTTGTTTCACAGTAACTGGTCTCATAAACAGAAAACACATTACTCTAATTAATATGAACTCAATTCTGAAGATTAAAGTAAGATTTCTTAACATATTGAATGTTATTAATTCATATTAACAGAATTAATTGACTGAATTCTAAAAACCTCCTGTTAGTCTCACATTCACTCACCACAAACAAAAGCATTTCTACTTCATCACTGAACATCAAACTGGTAATATATAATATCAACTGTTTTATATATTAATATTAACTGGATATGAAATATACTACACTTACTTCAAATATATTTTTCTGGGCAATATATACTTCATTCTCAACTTCATTGAAATTTTTCAACCGTGTACTGGCATGAGCAGCTTGAGCAGCGAGGCAAAAAAAAAGGTGGCTCAAGGCCGAAACTCCTGTTTCACTGCTGCTCACTTCCAATGTAAAATTTATAAAAAGCTTACAAACTGCAGTTTTGTCGTCATTCCACACGAGAGACATCTTCTTTACACACAGCACCAAATCGATGTGTTTTCCCGCCCTCTTTTGATTGACAGGATGTAATGGGCCCTGATCATCGGATGTTTTTAAACTAACTTGTTAAAAAAGACTCTAACTTTGATTTAACTTAAAACCGGTGTTCCATGTAGGGTTTACTCTGCTTGAAATGAGATTTGTTGCCGATTACTTGCCTCTTGCGCATGTAGGCAGCTGCAGTGTTATGAAATACAGAATATAACTGCACAGTGGATGCTAAGAATGATGACAAAGCCAGCAAAGCTTGCGGTTCAGTCTCCGTGTTGTTGTGGATACGATCAAGGTAGTGTAATGGTCATAAAGTAGGGGCTTGACGAATCAGGGAAGGATACGCAATGATCCAGAAGAATCAATCAGGGGCGAATGTGGGCGAAGCCACGCCTTCGTTTTCAAAAGTCTTCATTTTGGTCTGTTTACACTGAAACGTGAGCCCGGAGTTTTCAATCTAAAACAAGGTCTTCAGTGAATTCCAAAAGTCTCCGTTTTCGAGGGTCGTAAACTCCGGAGCAGTGTAGATGACAAGTGTAGCCATAGAAAAAGTTTTTCAAACGAAAGCGCACTAGTGTAAACAGGGCCTTAGTTTGTTATTGGTTTGTTAAATTTATAACACTGTTTTGAAGTAGTAAATATACATCACTCATCACAATTACTTGGCTAGGTTGTGGCTTACAACTTACTCCCCTCGACTTTGTGTGATTCATTCTCAGTTTCGAGGTAACTCGAATGCAGCATATACACCTATTTCTTTTTTTCATTTTTAAACCAAGCCATTTTGCACAACAAATTCAAGAGCGACCATCTCCACTGATACGTTCATCTCCTTAATAAACACATGAGCCTAATTAGTGCAATAAGGGTTCGAAATGCCTGCGGACACGGCATCCCTCGACGAGCAGTCTTGCTCTTCATCCTATCAGCTAGTTGGAATATTTGGGTCTTTGAGACAGCGAGAAGGTTGGGGCAGTCTGTCCTGAACGAAAGATAGCAAAAGCCTCAGGCATTCTGATCTTCCTGGGCTTGTTTTTCATTATACATGCTGCTTTGGCAAGTTGTTTTCCTCCATTTTTATGACAAGCCTCTGTTTTTACCTGCAGCCCCTCAAATAGTTGGTAAACAATATTGTTGATGTTGTAATATATATGAAATAAATTCCCAATATCAATTCTCACCACGTAGCCTATCACTTCTCATTACCTGTCCACTAAGATCTCTCAATCTCTCAGTCTGAGCACATCCTCTGGACATTGTTTGTACTTGCTCCCCAGTAGGATGATGAGATAATCTCAAGACAAGGCCGTGATGAAGACATATCCGCCCAGAGAGGAATCGATGCTGACAGCACATTTGCGTGAATTAGGCCTGCACGGCCCTCGTTCCACTCCAGGTGTAATTACCCATCATCCGGCTGCCACCTCAGGTGTGCGTTCAAGATGCTTTTCCCTCTGCCGAGCCCTGCACACATTACGCTCGGTCATGTTATCGTGCTGAAATCGTTTCGAGTGTCTTTCAAACATTATCTCAGTTTTTTTTTTTTTAGCAGAGCAGCTCTGATCTTCTGCAATCTGTCATACCTGAGAACATCTTCAGCTTGTATAGTACTGTGCGTGTTCAGCTAACATGGCACTTTGCATAGCATGAAAAAAGCAAACAAGTCGAATAAGCGTCTCTTTACAGAGAGCATTGCGGAGTGTATTCCACAGAAAGAGTCATGAATATTAAATGCAGGTTCTAATTGAATGTTGTCTAAGATCTTATCTCCTAATTAGAGATTCCACATTCGCTTTGCACCACTTAATTTAGATTCATTTGTTCGGGTTTTCAGGCATGAATTTTTTGTTCATACTCCCTAATTCAAAATCAAAGTGCAGCGCATTTATCAAATAAATTAGTTAAGTTCCTGCAGAACAGATTTCTTGACTTTCATTTAATTTCTTAATGACAATAATTTCCTCTCATCCAGAGACGGGTGTGTTTTTTACTCCTCACATGCAGAGCTGGGATGTTTTGATGAGATGCGAAAGAGATATTTATTATACATTAGTAGAGTTTTATTTTTTAAAGCCGAACAGATTGTTTCAAAGCAGTTTTGCGGCCATCAGTGCCTTAACCATCGGTGTGAAAGCCAGTGGGAGCACTGGTGAGGAAACCTCCACAGGATGGTGCAAAGGGGAAAGAAACCTTGTGATACAATAGGGGGATCCTACTCTCCTTTGACTGGCTTTGGGATTCGTGAATCGTGGGTAGCAGTATGCTAATCACTGGAATCAGTGTATTGTTGTTGTTGAAGGAGAGATCACAGTCAGCAGTCAATCAATGAAGAGGTATCAGGAGCCTGTAGGTCTCAAGACGTGGGATCAGGATGGTAGCAGAAGCAGGCAGGAGTATGGTTTGAATGGGGCAGGAGAAAGAACTAGATATGCCAGGAGCTTGTTGACCTCAGGATGGCAAGAGTAGGAATTAGATGTGCTAGGAGCTGGTTGACCTCAGGATGGCGAGACTAGGAACTAGATGAGGCAAGAGCTTGTTGACCTCAGGATGTCAGGAGTAGGATCTAGATGGGGCCTCAGGCTGGCATTAGAAGGATCCAAATTGGAGCATTATTGTGAGGGCCTGTGCATGGCTGGTATAGGATTCAAATAGAGCAAGAGGAATTATTACCCATCAGCAGGATGCATCAAGATATCAATATGTAAGGATCCAGACGTGGCACAAGCTTTTGGGCCTCAGGTTGACAAGCGTAGGAGAGAGGATGATTGCAAAAGCTTGTAGGCCTTAGAAGGACAGAAGTACAGTCTGGATGAAACAGGAGCTCATTGGCTCTTATAATGGTTGGAGTAGGATCCAGACAGGACATTATTTTGTGGGACTCAGGATGGCTGGCATAGGATTTGAATGGGGCAGGAATAATTACCCATCATCGAGTAATTATCCATTACATAATTACCCAGCAAGGGGATAGGTAAAGATCCAGATGGGTCAGGAGGTTGTCTCAAGTGTGGTCTGGGGCTGAGTGATGTCACATGAGTGAAGTGTCCTTGAGTGATGAGTGAAAGCATCAGAAACAAGCCTTATTTATTTATTTATTTAACTACAAATCTGGCCTGAAAAGAGATATCTTATTTTCTGATTATACAGGATGGCAGTTCTTTTTCTGCTGTGTGCAGCAGTTTTGCTAATAAATGTTCTGTTTATTATAATTTAGTTAGAGTTTGTTTTGCACACTGCATTGAGTAAAACTGTTTGCCATTTTAATGAGAAAACTGAATAAGTCTGATATAACAAAAGGGTTGCTTCTCTTTTAAAGGACACTTTCATCAACACTGCTGCTCATGACAAAGTGTGTTTATTGTAAATCAAGGACATTCTCACCGAGCAGAAATCCCTGCGCTTACCTTTCCTTTCTCCTGTATATTTGATCAGTTTGACTAATCACTACAATGCCACATTGATCTTCTCAATAAAATAAATACATAAAAAGAAGATCTAAAGAACTCCATTCTTCAGTCTTGCGTCTGTTGAAATACTGATATACTAAGGGGTACCTATACATTTATGGCCCTTAGAAACACATATTAGTGTTTATTACTATGTAGAACATGTTAAAGTCACGCTGCAAATAGCTACTTAAACTTCTGAACAAATCTTGAGCAAGTCGTGGCGATGGAACATGCTGTTTAACATGTCGCTTCAAAATCCCTCATAGGTGTTCAAGAAGATTGAGATCTGGCGATTGTGAAAGCCATAGCAGATGAGTTCCACCATTTTCATCCTCATCAAACCATTCAGCAAACCCTTGAGGCATAGACATGGGGGTGGAGTCATAATGGAAGAGACCCCGCCTATAAGGATAGAAATGTTTCGGTGTAGGGTAAAGGCGATCAGTCAGAAATGCTTTGTATTGATTTGCAGTGATGCTTCCCTCGAGCCATGCCAGTACAAATAAATGCCTCTTACAGCATAGCAACAGATTTTCCTTTCATTTGTCACCCACCTGTTGCAAAGGAAACTGCAATGCTGAAGAATTTGTTCATGAAAAGGCCATTCCTGCTAGCTTGCTTAACTGTCTTACTTACAGGTTTTTTGTTATGGAAAGTGAGTCTTGGTCCCGAGGCGAGCAAGAGCATGCATGAGGAGAGTGGATGGAAATGCCTGAAGGAGAGGGAATTATAGGCAATTCTCTGAAATTGGTGAGAGCTATTGCCGTCCTGTCCACTCTCTCTGAACATTGTAATTAAGTCCTTTCTCGACTCAAATCTCAACTCTAATCCCTTTGATTAAACGTGACTTTTGTGTGATCAGTAGTGAGACGTCTCTCTTGGACAATCATCCCTCTTGTTCATGCACTTATAGAGCGAAGGATCAAGATCAGGGCAGAAAACTCGCTTTTACGAAACTTCTAAAACTTGATCAAACCCTGTTTCTTCTTTCTGACTTTCTGAAAGTTTTGCTGGATGGGAACCAAACACCTTGGTTGAATCCCAAGTTAAAATAATAATAATAATAATAATAATAATAATAATAATGACTAAGGTCGGCTCTGAGTGCATGTGAATTTAGTGATATGTTTCCTATTTTCTGTTGCAGCATTTCTGACCAATGAATGAAGGAGGGAAAGTTGTATTATTATTATTATTATTATTATTATTATTATTATTATTATTATTATTATTATTATTATTATGTACAGTGTGAAACCAAACCAAATAACAAGCAAGCAAAATAAATGAGTAAATATTGATTCGGACTCATCAAACAGACTAATATGTGTGAAAGCACCCTAGGAAACCCTAAGAAGCACAAACAATGACATAATATCTTGGGTCAGAATTAATAGCAAATGCATGGTAAGACTTTGCGAAGACATAGGGAAATACCGAGTATATGTACACAGATTTATTAAGGAGAAACATGGAACGGGTGCACATATCCAGGGAAAACAAAGCAATCACAAAAAGAGGCTACTGAAAACAAAAGCAGAAGCACAATTTGCTTGAATCAAGGATCTATTGAGGGTTCAGTGTATAGAGGGTAGGCGTTGACGTCACTTTCCCGCCGGAACACGCCCCCCTCGGCTGGACTGAGTGTGAGTCGGCTGGGTTTAATAGGGGAAGCTGGGAAAATGCCAGTATAACTAACGATTATCAGCTTAAATTAAAGGCAGTTGGACTCAACAGTGACTCTTACAACTTGCCCAAGAACCTGTGGTCCATGGACATTGGCATGTGGCCAGAAATCGGTTTTCCCAACATTTATAGGTACCTGATTTCTATGCTGTGGAAATGCACTAAGCAATGCCTGAAGGCACACAAAAGCCTTGACGCTTGGTCCTACTTCAAGGCGGGATTTGTTGGAGAAATTAAAGTGACAAGAACACCAATAAACATTCTTGTTGTATGTACAAAACAGGAACCATACGTTAGCTAGTTTGTAGCTAACACTTCTTCCACTTACTAACATTATATATATTTGTGAAGGTAAAACACAGTCAGCGAATGAATCCCCTATCCCCCCCCCCAATTATTCATGAATGGAAACAGGCAGCGTTTAAAAAGAAATATGTAGCAAATTATTCATCCTTGTACACCGTGAATACCACATGGCAAAATAACTTACGCTACTTAGTAAAAAAGGACTGAATGGTTTTTTGGCACTCTGTAAAAAGATAGCTCAGAATTCTTGTTGAATCGATTAGCACAGTTGATCACACAACAGCTTTTTCGCGGCGAGTTCCGCCTACCGTGACGTCACATGCATACCCTCTATAACCTTTGGTTCTTAGAATCACATCTTAGAGAATAGTGATGATCATGTTGCAGTTAGCTACTTAGATATTATAAATATATTATTCTGCTGCACAGGGCTCTCAGTGATGTTGGGCGACCACCGCACTGTACATGACCTAAAGGAATAGTGTAGTAATATGTCGTGCTAATAGAAAGTAGGTTCCTAGGTAGTATGTTTTGGCTGATACCCATCAGCAGATGTTGATCTGGGTCACCTCAACTGTGTAATGCAAGAGTTCCTGGAGCAGGACCAATACACATCATAATCCAACACCCTACCAAGTGACCTAAAGGCCCGGCTGCCTCTAGGGCAGAATGCAGCATGTACTGCATATTGACTTTGCTGGGCATGTGTACACTTTTTGCCTCATATTATACTGTTGATAAAAAGCTCTCAGAAGGCAACACTACCCTTAAGGCATGGCAGCAGTCTGTGTACTGATATTTTTTAACATGGCCTAACTAAATCTTTAAAATGGTGGTCAATGTAGGATAAATACTTACAGATTACATACATAATTACATACAAAACTAGTTAGGATTGCTTTGTTTATTATATTGATACTTTTTACCATATTGTGTTTACAGTGTATGTGATTTTTATTTATTTATTGTGAAAGCTGCGGTTTTACCAAACCAGCAAGCGTTATGACATTTTCATCCGACTAAAAAGGCGATCAAAGAAAAAAAGTCCAGAGTCTATCTAGTAGTACAAGACGTGTGAAGACCTTATTAACCTGGTGTAAGAGGAATCAAACACTTTGGACCACACTATTATAGGAAAATAATCCACTTCAGGGTGATACCTTTGCATCGGGGCGTATCACACTTCCCTGGAGTTGATTATTTTCCTGTAATAGCATAACCTGCCTCGTATTATTCTTTACGTATTGTTTAGTTGTCTTATTTTTTCTGTCAAACCAAATTCACACTCATTAATACCTGCCTTGTATCTATACTCGGTATATATGTGCGCTTCTGTCCTCAAGAGGTGGACCCTGACCACTGACGGATGGCTGATGAGTTGTGAATAGGTAGTAACTGTAACTGTATGTTAGGTATACCTGACAAAATAGTGATACAATGCTAAAATCTCCTCTAAAAGCATCTATTAATACGACCCCATATGCTTTACACAGTAACATCTAATTAATTAGCGTTACATTTTCTCAAGTTCACACTCATTAGGATTTGTCAAAACCGGGCACTAAGATCAGGCCAGGCGAAATCTTTAATAGCCTCAAGATCTTTCTTTTCGGACTTTAGTGTGGAAAAAACATATTAAGAAATGAATGACCTACTCATGACTAACCGAGTGCCATTGGGGAAGCTGAGGCCAAATCTGAAACAAGCTGCTAAAGAATCATTTTCACTTCTCAGACTTATTGTCGCTGCCAGCATGTAGGAGCCTAAATAATTTCAGCTTAATTGCTCACAAGATGGGCAAATAATGAGGTTAAGACTTAAGACTACAGAACTGCTTTTATTTCTCACACTGTAGGTGTGAAATTTTTAAAAAGTAATCTCAATTATAATTGTATTAATACAATTAAAAAAAATATATTATTGCTAATTATTGTAGCAAACCGACTGTTTTTGTTTTTTTGGGGGGGGTTGTTGTTGTTGTTGTTGTTTTACTGACATATTACAGGGTTTATTTGAACATTTTCCTTAAGATACTTTTATTTTCGAGAGCACACTAAGACAATGAAATGAAACGTTTAAATGTTATCAGACATCAGGGACCAAATAGTTCTCTCTGAAATGCAAATAGAACATCCAGCGCAGGCTTAAACATGATATTTAATGGGCCATC
Source organism: Ictalurus punctatus (assembly GCF_001660625.3). Classification (NCBI taxonomy): domain Eukaryota; kingdom Metazoa; phylum Chordata; class Actinopteri; order Siluriformes; family Ictaluridae; genus Ictalurus; species Ictalurus punctatus. The sequence goes on along the minus strand of NC_030417.2, from coordinate 17,488,972 downwards.
GGAGGATGATCAAGCCGTCATTTAAGACGGAGCTGATATGTCTAAAGGCCGCGCGCTAATGAACAGGAGGAAACCGGAGAAGAAGCAAGCGGATAGTCTACTCCTAAATGAGTCATAATGGGCTCTACCACCTGCAAGGCATCGATCAATAGCGATGGGGCTAATTGATAAGGCGTTATTAGCAGCGCTCTAGGTAATGGGCATTGTATTTCATCCTGTCTGCGTGGGTGATGTGGACCAGGGTTGGTGATGAGGCACCGGAAACAGATGGCAAGGTCAGTGGCAGCGGTAATCCAGATGCAAGGCCGCCTTGTTAGATGGCCTTACTCAGGTCGGAGCCAACGTTTGAAGCTTTACAAGCAGTACTAAACATCTGAGTAAAGCAGAGTTACTGTTACCACCCCAAAAGATTTTCCCTCCTATTTTCCTGCACACCCTGAAGTGCTTTCTTCCTTTTTATACCACAGCAGTTTGTCAATTTATTCATTAAAGAACAACACATTGTACTTTTTATCCATTTATAGGTACATATAATGTTGTGTTCCTGCTATCACTTAAGTTATAGCAGCTATAAATAGTCGTTCCATCACACGCCTCTCTTTTTTCTCTCTCTAATTTAATAAAACAAATACGGTCGGTGTTTAACCGAGAAACCGCGAAGACTTTCCGAAATATTCCAACTCCATTGACACTGGAGACTCCTTCCATTACTGTTGAATGTTTGAGTTTTTGAACGTTTATGTGAAGTTTATCATAGAAACCGTAAAGCGCAACTTTACCTTTTGACGGTTACAATGCACTGACACTGGTGACTCCTTCTTTACTGTAAATGCTAAAAAAGAAAAAAATATATATATATAGAAGCAATAATGTATAAGAACAAACACATTGATATAAACCTGTGATTTTCCTCACGGCTGTAACTATTGTAAGAATGTAATCAACACCCACTGACCAATCAGAATGAAGAATTCAGCAAGATCTTCATTGTGGAACTTTAAACAGCAGTAACTTGTGACCTTTTTGAAATTTGACCTAAAGCTTTTTCATTGGTGGTAAACAAGCTTGCTTCAATTCAGGAAGAGAGTTTGCTCTGCTCAAAATGGGTACAAAAAAAGAACAAAAAAAACCCCACAATTATACATTTTTAGTTTTTTATAGTTTTTGTGTGTGTGTGTGTGTGTGTGTCCATGCATGTTCCAAACACACTGTGTCGAGGACGAGGTAAGTGTGTATTCGAGGAGGAGAACTGCTTTTCGAAGATGCCCCGACATAAACTGGGCGGCTCGCCATCTCCCTCGCAAGGGAGAGATCTGATGCACTGAAAAAAAAAGCCCTGAATAAATAAACAGTGCTTATTACATCAACTCAAAAAGGCTCTATCAATAGCTATAGAATAACAAAGCATGTTGGAGTTATAATGGATGGTATGTGTGTGGCGGTTTGAGAACACCCAAAAGACGTTGCTGCGGCTGAATTCTTTGAATCAATCGAGTTTTCTGCCAACACTTTTTGCAGCTTTTTCCATCTAGAAAATACAGTACACTATATGACTGTCGCACCTATATGTGCTTGTTGAACATCCCATTCCAGATTAGTCCCTGTTTGCTGTTCTAATAACCTCCACTCTTCTGGGAAGGTTTTCCACTAGACTTTGGAGCATGATCTTGGGTGAGGAGACCCAAGTCTCAGTGGGGTTGAGGTCAGGGGTCTGTGCAGGACACTTGAATGCTTCCACTCCAACCTTGGCACACTATGTCTTCATGGAGCACGCTTTATCCACAGGGGCTTTGTCATGCTGGAACAAGTCTGGGCCTCTTAGTTCCAGTGAAGGGAAATTGTAACGCTAAAGCATACAAAGACATTCTATACAATTGTGTCCTTCCAGATTATTTTGAGGGAAAGAACCACATATGACTGTAATGGTCAGGTGTCGACAAACGTTTGGCTATATAGTGTATGTTAACCCGACAAATATACTGTTTGATATACGAAAGACTTCTTAGTAGAGACATTACGAAGAAAAATAAAGCTTGGAAGGAAGTAACAAAGCTCATCAGTTTCTCTGGCCATGGTTCTTATGTTACACCGCTAACATGGTTAAATGTCAACAGGTGAAGGGTTTTCCCAGACGCCACACGTTTACTGTAATCGTCATGTTCATGCCAGCAAGATTGTAATTCTTATGAATCTATTCTCTGCACTGCTTTTGATTTCGAACTCCAGTTCTAACACTGGTAACACATCAAGGCTCACCGGTCAATTTCCATTTGACTCCCAGATTCGCTCAAGCAATCAGAATAGCTGTTCTGTATCATTTCTCAAGACAAAAAAGCCTCGAGCTGGGATGATTCACAACCTGATAGATGTCAAGCCATCTGCTATTAGTGTAGTCATTTCTGTTTTTCTTTTTTTCCCCCCTTTTCCTTAACAACAACGGCAGCCTCTCTCGCGTTTCTCTCAGCATAGCGTCCACATCCCACGCAAAATCCATTTCAATTCCGAACCACAGCTTACAGCCAGGAAGTAATTACTTCTGGCCGAGCGTGGCGTCCTTGTTGTTGTGCGGAACGCAATCTGGACCAACAGCAGGAGCATGATAGAGATTCCCGAGCATTTATTTTTTCATTCGGAGCAAATTTGCTCAAGAGGACCGCTGAGCTGTCACTCCTACTGCACGAAACGTAGGTTGTAGGTTTTAATGTTGATGTTTATTATTATCTGGAAGTGATGTAAGTATTCTGAATTGCTGCGATGGGGATATAGCAAAAACGTCAGGATGCATCCAGACTCGAATTTGTTCTGGACGGTTTGAACCTCAGATAAATTGTCTGCTGTTTTCATTCGACTTTCTCGCTCTCGTTCTCGCTCTGCAGGAGAAGCTTTTAAACGCTATGTTTTGATTCCTTTAACCTCCGAACAAGCGTGTTGGTTTTTTCTTTTTTCTTTTCTTAGCTCTTTAATTAGCGTGCAGGTCTTTACAAGGTGGCTCGGATATTTATCACTTACCAGGTGAGCTGTTTTTCGCAGGGCCTCCTCATCAGCACCTTGGGTTATAAATAAACGAGCTTTGCAGCGACGGGGACGTGACGGCTTAATAGTCCGCAGAGAGTTTCGATTGACAGAAGAAGCTAACGGGTTGAGCCTACTTGCATAGTGTTGGGGCGTGATATGAAGGCGCGTGAGTCCTCGCTGTCACACCGCAAGCGCTCGTGCACTCTAGGTGGTGACAGGTTTGGACAGGAACGCTGTTTTGACAGCAAAAACTTGACATGTCATCGTTATTGCGTAACTTTTTGCTTATATTATGTTCTTCTACACTTTGACTGCAAACATGGTGTAATTTCCTTTATACTATTACAGTGCTGTTGGACTCACAAATCTGAGTACTCAGAAATTGTTGATTAAAATCACAGGTTTATTATTATTATTAGGCGGCCAAGCACTTGGTAGGCTTCCTCAGGACCATGACAACTTTCGTGCCAGTGCTACCTACTGTTCAAAAGTTACAATACCGTGCGGAAAATGTTTACATTCCACTGCCATTTTTGCTGCTTCTCCTCCAAATTTTCTTCAATCTTCACCACATTTGGATCATCTTGTGACCTGTTTGAACTAAAAGCTCAGTTTTGATTGCAAATGCAAGAAAAGAAGAGAAAGAAAAAAAACAGGACGTGAGGGTGTATCTGCGTATCATCACAAAACTTGCTAAGTATTTTCAGGACCATGACGTTTCGTGACCGTGCCACCTTGTAGTCAAGAACTGTAACAAATGTATTTTTTTTCCTTCTATCATTTGGAGAATTTTTGCTAAATTCACAGTTCTTTTTTTCCTATAATTCTCCAGACTATGCTGACGTGAATGCACACCAACATCTGAAATTCAAGTGTACTTCCTGTCGTCCATCTTGGATTTTGGTAGAATAAGAGGAATAAAACACTTCCAGGCGTGTTGTTATTGGAAGATGGTAAATGGTCTGCACTTATATACCGCTTTTTTAACCTTAGCGGTTCACAAAGAGCTTTTTATGCTGACTACGTTTACATGGACAGCAGTAATCTAATTATTGACCTTCCTCTGAATAAGATATTGTGATTAAGGTGTTTACATGAGTTGCTTTTAGAATATTCCTTTCATGTTCCTGTTTTACATGTTTTAGAACATAGATCGATTAACGGCACACGTCATTACGTCACCACGTCACGCCGTCCGACGTCCCTCCAGAATTTCACGTATCGACATGCAGTTCGTCTTCGTTTTGGTACCGTATACAGTTTTGGGTGTTTCATTTTTAATTTTACTTAAGCCTCAAGTGCAGTTAATTATTTGTCATGCTGTACGTGCAAATAGACGACTGCTTGAATCCGTGGGCTGCGTCCCAAACCGCGCACTTACCTACTTTATAGTAGCAGAAATACGTGTATACTATACTATATAGCAGGTAAGTATGCAGTTTCGGACGCAGCCGTGCTCTCTTGTTTGCCATCAAACGCTTGAGCACTGCCGTGTGTGTACGTGTCCTATTGCAAAATGCGGTGAAAACTCTCACACGACGTTAACAGTGTGATTAAGGTGTGTACATGTCTATAATGCACTTAAATAATGCGACTAAAATAGGAATACTTAATACTTAATATTAATGTCTTAATTCCATTTGTGTTTACTTCGAGTATGACTTTAGCAGGATTAAAGTAATCAATAATCACTGTTTGTCTTATTAGTGTTAATATCGGATTATTGTAGTACATGTAAACGTACTGACTGTTGTCTCATTCACCCATTCACACACACACTCACACACCAATGGTAGCAGAGCTGCCATGCAAGGTGCTAGCTTGCCATCGGGAGCAACTTGGGGTTCAGCGTCTTACCCAAGGACACTTCGGCATGTGGAGTCATGTGGGCCGGGAATTGAACCGCCAACCCTACGATTAGTGGACAACCCGCTCTACCACCTGAACCACAGGCACCCACAATAATAATAATCCCCAAGATAAATAATCGACTTCAGTAACACTGGTAACAGTAACCAGCTCTTCATCCCACCATCCTGTCGTTGATTCTTTTCTTATATCAGCACATCCTCAAGCGTTTTAGTTCCAAACATACGCTAATTGGGTTACCTTCAGCGTTTCCTGCCGACCTGCTTAAACGGCCCACCGAGATGAAGGTGTCGAGCAAAAGAGCAGCTCTGATTACATTCCCGAATGCTTCATTACTATCTGCTAGCAGATGGACACCTTTCACACGTACCCGTAGCATTGCTAATTTATTACCTGAGGTGCATTTTTAAAAAGGACGTGTTAGCAACGAGCTCGCTCCTAGCATGAGTCTCAATAGAATTTAACTTGCAAATGTTACAGATGCGTCCGGAAAGAAACATAATATATGAAACGCACATACACAGAATGCTAACATGACTAGCAATGGTTCCAAGCTGAGGTGCGTGGGATTAATTAGCACGATTTAATTTGCCTTGTCCAGTTCTCCCAAAGGTATCATAGCGCTGAAATCATCTCACCTATTAGATGGAGAGAAACTCAGCCATCCGTAGCTAGCGTTGTTTAATTAGCATATTTGATAATTGGCGCTTCACTTTTGAGGTTAAACAGAGGTGGGTTGGTGGGGGGATGGAAGGAGGGAGAGGTTTTGTTGCCTAGGAAGACAGAGCACAAGATTTGCCGCTTTTTTTTTTGGCAAAAAAAAAAGCAATATATTTTTTCATTTATAACATTTGAGCAAATTAGCGCCTTGGCAGCCCAGAAAGCTGCAAACACCTGTGTGTCTAAGAGTTTCTGTCACGGCGTCACGACACATACAGACGCGCACACACGGACACACAGCGATCTTATATCATAACAATCTGAACCGCACCATCCCTGAGGGTAATTTAACATGAAAAGTGTAAATGGATAAATACAGTTGACATAAGAAATCCAATACCAATCCACGCTGCTTGCATATCGAGGCATTGATGGTTTTAGATGTAAACCAAAAAAAATAACAAAACAAAAAAAAATCAATCAGCAGGCTGGTGTCAAATTGATCTTGCACTAACCTTGGCTCGCTGCTTATTTTAGTAAATCTGAGTGTGTTAACACTCAATCTGTGTGTTTTTAATTGAAGGGGAAAAATGGCTGGAAAAGGATTTTCTCAGCTTCGTGCAAATGGAATTGCACATTTACACATTTAAACCTTGCCTTTAGCTGATTAGCCTATAGATTTCTCTCAAGTCATGCATCAAATTAATATTTATTGTTGCCCGAAGGTTAAGAGGTTTGAATTTGCTCCTATATAAAAAAATGTTTAAAAAAAAGTATACGTATACCTCTGATTCTTTTTAAAACAAAACACTACAGGTGACTTTTATTTTATTTATGTATTTTTTTAAAGTATCATTGTCAATCTGTGACGCTAGGTTGCTGAAGGTACGCTTACTCGTACATATTTGTTATGTTTTTTAAAAAAAATATGTACATTTATTTATTAGTTGGTTATTTATTTATTTGTTTGCTTATTTATTTATTTATTTTTATTTGATTTTTTCTATGTTTGTGGGGTTGGGGGGGGGGGGGGGGTATTTAAAAATGCCATGTATATCTTAATGACACTAAAATTGACATTTATATCAGGACACAAGCTTTTCCAGGATGTATGACATGACATGATCGTGCTCACTGGGTGGAGCTTCAGCCATGTCCAGTCGAAAACAGTGAGAAACATCTAGCTGCTGAGTAACACCTCGTTTATATACAGAAAAGTGATCAATGGAATATTGCACAGTTAACAATAGAGGGTGAGCAACAAATAGTAATAAATGAATAAATGTTCATATTGCAGAATTATATGAACAGAAAAGAAACTGCACTTAAATAAGAATAAATCTGACAATTTGCCAAGTTGTTCATTAATACCATCACACTTTGGTCACTGGAAATTGCGAACGTTCTTTTCAAGATGGAAGTTTAATTATCAAGGTTTAAATCATAACAACTACAATATTAATAATAATAATAATAATAATAATAATAATAATAATAATACATTTTGTTTGGCACACAAGCACAGCGCGAGTCTGATTCATTTACTCTCTGCACATCCATGCCTGTCTGATCGAGAATCCATGTCGAGGCTTGGCGCTGAGTTCAAGGCACTCTCTGGAGCAGGGTTCTTGTGTGTTTTGCTCACAGGTTCGAGACCTGGAGGTAGAAGGTGTGTGACAACTCGATCGCAGCTTGTTAACACTCGCACTGAGCTGCGGCTGCGTTCCTGTCTGCCGGCGGTGCTGAGTCTTTACAGCTGCTATAGCTGCAGGTGCCATGCTCCCACCACCTCCACATTCCTTTTAGTCAAATGACTCACATCACACACTGAAATCTTACACAGTTCGTAAGTAGTGTTGTGAACAATGAATTTCTGGATTTGGCTTCTAAAGATACATCCACATGGCTGTAGTGTCTGGGATTAAAACATGATGATCACGTTATTTCTGGCTGGCTTGAGGTGGGTGGGGCTATGGTGGAAGGAAGTGACATAACAAAATCCTATGTACAAATCAGAATTTTTGTGCCTGAGTCACTTATAGCATTTTTGTTATAACGTTATTTTGTGTACAATTTAGGTCCAAAATTCAGAAACGTTTTAATTGGGCTTTTTTTGTTTGTTTGTTTTGATTTACTCTCATTCTTGATTTTATTTTCCACCCTTTATTTATTTAATTAATTAATTTTTCCAGACTCTATTTTTATTTTTATTTCTTCTGTTGTTATTTATTTATTTACCTTTTATTTAACCAGGAAAAAGACTCACTGAGATTAGAAATCTCTCTCATTTACTCTCATTCTTGCTCCTATTTTCCAGACTTTTTATTTTTCATTTATTTGTTTATTTTATTATTTTTCAAACCGAGTTTGTTTACTGTACTTGATTCTTGTTTTATTTTACAGACTCTGTGTTTATTGCTTCTGTTTTTATTTACTCTCATTCTTGCTTTTATTTTCCAGATTCTATTTGTATTTTTTTTTCTGTTTTTATTGATTTATTAAATTCCTGATTTTCTTTTACAGACTCTATTTTTATCTCTTCTGTTTGTATTTATTTCATGAATGTCTTTCTTAACTAATTCTATTTTGTATAATGTCTTATATTTCTATTTTATTTCATTATTTTATTTTTGGTTTTCCATTAAATTTTTTAATTTATGATTTCTGTGTTCTTTTTCTTTAATCTGCCTTATTTTTTTTATTTTATATTAAAAAACTACATTATATAACTCCATATATATATATATATATATATATATATATATATATATATATATATATATATATAGTGAAAGTGAATTTAATTTTTAATTATTATTTAATTTATTAATCTATAAATTATTTAATTATTAATTTTTATAGTGAATTTAAACACTCTGATATAAGTTAACATTATTTGTTTTGTAATTTTAAAAAGTTTATATATGTTGAGTAATCAGTTAAATGGTAAAATGTAATTGGCCATATGTTGCCATATGGCAACAACACACATTAATGGAACTGTGGTATGTGCGTTTGTGAATTGAAACAGGCCTACATAGCAAAAAATACATCAGGCTTATCTAATAGTATATTTAAATTTTTTTTACATTCAAAGTTGTAATTTTGGACATTTTTCGATTGCACCTTATTTTCGAAATCTTATGTTTCAAGAGAAAGAATTAAAAAGATACTTCGTCCAAAACATGTTTGGATCTAATTTGTGTATGTATTTTGAGTGAGCTTTTACAACTGTAATTCCTTTCTAGATGTTATAATGTTTACATGTTTACAAAAAAAAAAAAAAAAAACCTCTCGAACTTATAGTCTGGAAAATGCAGTAATTGGAATTGTAATCATAAATTTTGTGCTATTTTTTGATAGATGATACTTTCCACCATTGTACTTAGTTGCAACAATTGCAACAATCTACTAACTATACCCCCCCCCCCCCCCCCCCCCACCTTTGTTTTATATATTTTAAAATCTTTTTCATTACTTGAACTAATTCAAGTAATAAAGATCCATAATTCTCTATGTAAATATAATAATTGATGCAGTAGAGGGTTAACATGCTAATTATTAAATCAGGTTGTTTTTTAGGGCTCTTTACAGCACTAGACCAGCATACAGTATGTGCAGTATTTTATGAATGCACTGTACCTGTACATCATCCTTTCAGGAGCGTTACTCTGAACCAGTCTCCAACCTTGAATAATCCATCACAAAGCCATGGATAGTGGGCTCGTGGGTGGCTAAATCAAAGCTGTTGTGGTATGCGATGAAGCTTCTCAAAGGCTTCAACCTAAAACTGGGTTCTAGGTGAAGAAATTAGTGCACCCTTTGCTAACATGCATGGCTAACCAACATAAAGGCTAAGCCATAAGTTTTTCATCACAGCTTTAGCTTTTCCGGTTCTGTTTCTAGGCCAAGGCCAAGTTTAACGATGTTGTTAGCTGCTCTGCGACGTGACATTTCAGGATTGTGTAATCGATATGAACGCGACCAGGTTGAAAGACAGTAATGTAATCAAAGTGTGCAATTGCTGTTTGGTGAATATATTTGACGTCCATTCGGGGCGACGTTATTCAGCCCGTTAATGCGTTTTAAATGGATCTGTTGTGTTTACGTGTGGAAATCGGTGCACTAATGATAAACATCATTACCACCTTTGGGATGATAATGCAGGTGATCGCGCTCATTATGGATAAGGTCAAGTGTACTGGAGTGCAGCGCTTCGTTACATCGACGGGGAGAAAATGATCAAAATTATTTCCAAAATAAGCTTTTCTATTGGTGCAGTTTTGAGGAGTACTCCCCTGCCCCTCACCCCGACCCCATTGGCAGAGGAGTGTCTGTTGTAAATCGCTCACCTCTAATCCTGATGAATCTCGGCACCTCCCCCCCATCCCCACCCCCCCACCCCCCACCCCGTCACCGGGATGTCCGTCGTCTGTTTGGGGCCCTAATTGAATTTCCTCGCTCACAATGAAAACACACTCTAACCTGCCGAGTTTCGAGTCCGCCCTTGATAAGCAAACGACCCCCACGGAATTGAGGTCAGCGCTTGAGAAAAACAAGAGCGAGAAAAATGAAAAGAAAAAAAAGTGGGCTCTATGACGTTCGTCCCAGCTCCGCATGTTTTTGCACAAACACACACACACACACACACACACACACACACAGACAGGCAGACAGTCCTCCAGCCACCTCTTGGCACTCCGAGGAGCTCAGGGGAAAAAAGCAAGTCACACTGAATGGATTTGGGTTGTGAATAATGCATGGTGTTGTCACCTAGTCACGGAGAACGCACTCGCTCAGGGACTGACAGCAATCCACTCTTACAAGATGTTCAGTTCGGTTCCTGATGTAACATGGAGCACCATGTCCATAAAACAGCGCAGTCACTGAGGAGATCTGAAGCCATGATGGGTCTCATTCAGGACAGCTACAACATTCTGATCAAGCATGAGCCTCTGGGTGTATCATGGACATGCTGCTGCACATTTTACCCCCCAGTGGGCTCTATTTAATACCAGTTCATTTGTTTAAAATCAAAATCAGGTTTGAAAAAAGGAAACAGATTTCTTTCATTCAGCTTGCTTGAATGTTATGTAAGGACTGGCATGACGAAGCGGAGTTACTGATCCCACGCCCAAGTTGATTCTTTCCCAATAACAGCACGTCTAGCATGAAGTTATTCCTCTTATTCTCCTGTTTATTTACACAAAGCATTACAATTTGTCATTTATTACTAAACGACATGTCATAGGTTTTACAGTCGCTCCAGGATTTCGCGATATTTGCAAGCACAGAAATGAACATGAAATCGAGCAAACGCTGCAGTATTCTGAGTGGTTTTGCAGAATTTCGCAAGATTACCGCAGATTTTGACTCGAGACGTGTCATGTGACATCGTCACGACACACATTCAGCCAAACCCTCTTCGATTCACGTGTATCGAACATGAGAACAGCTAAATGGTCTCATTTACCAACAAAAATCACAGCGAAAGGCTTTTCATGCAATTGCAATTTTGTCAATTCAAGCGGTTTTCCGCAAAAAAAAAGCGCAAAAAACGTTGCATCGCAAAATTTGAATAAAAGGCAGCAAAATCAAGCATTTTGGGCCACAACAATCACTAAAAAAAAAACCCCACGAAATCCTGTCCAGACTGCTTTTAATCTGTATATAGTAAGATGTAGACTCTAAAGCTGTTTCCTTAGCAAACCACAAAGTGCGACATCTTGCCACACTGACTGTGGAGACTCCTTCCATAAACGTCATGTAAATGTCTCCTTACAGAAAACTTCGCCATATAAGCTTTTTTCCCCTCTGTTTATGTGTTATACAAGTCCGTGTGTATGTTGCTACTATAGCAACATTAACATATTAGAACCAGCACATTGATATTAACCTGTACAGCCAGAACCAATCAGAATCGAGAATCCAACAGCACTGTAGAATAATAACACATAACTTATAGAGATTGAGTGTACTAAGCATACTATTTCAAATAATCTTTTTTTAAAAGATTAGAATGTTTGGAAAAAAACATTTCCGAAATAGTGTCGGCGGGTGTGACCTAATATGCTAATGAGCACGTTTGAGCTCTGTGTGTTGTCACTCGAGCAGAACAGTTTGATTTCTTTTTAAAATCGTGACAGACGTTTACATCGATTTTTGTCATTTCATCGATCATTTGTTTTTTCTTCAAATTTTTGGCTAAATTGCATCAGTCTGTCGAAATAAAAATATATAAAATGTTCCCTTCCTTATTTTTAGTCCACTCAGGTCCACTGCATTATCTGAAGGCTTTTAAGCTCTGCCTATTTTGCCAGTACATCATGTCGTACTTCCCTGAATAGTTTTATTTGTTTACAAAATTCTGTTTAAATATTGTATTTATTTATTATGTATAAATGTTAAGCACTGGAACAGCAGTCTCTACATTATATTCCCTGTGGGGTTTTTTTTTTCAGTTCATTAATACCACATAAGATTCAATCACATATTATCAAAGCATTGAATCGTGACAGTCGGGCTTTGATCAGATCAGTCGGGATTAGTCAGGAACGAGCTTCGCCTCTTTGTGTATAAATGATCGAGAGCTCAGTTCCCAGGCTTTTTGTGATCCTCATATCAAATTTATTTGCTATCAGTCAGACATTAAGATCTGGTCTGATATGATATTTGGCTGATACAATGAAGCGTTCATTATATTTTCTCTTTCCAGATACGCAGATGCTGTTGGGTCCGTGCCCAGAACACCTGTTTTTAAACTGGCACGCTGTACCGGGTCTTGCGCAAGGATTTGAATCTTGATGTTTCTTTCTTTTTTTTTCCCATCATTTGAAATCATTTTGATTTCATTTCTGATGGATGAAATCTAAAAGCTTATCCGCTTCACAGAGACAGGCATGGAGATTTGCATTTGAATTTTCTTTTCTCATATTTGGGCATCGTATTTGGAGCGCTGTAATCTCTAATGTGCATGTTCTTTTTCGTTCACAATCAGACAGAGGAAAAAGAAAAAAGACCAACACTGGCATCAAGGAGGCGTCGTGCTTTTTACCTCAGCCGATCGTTCTGTCTCGTTACAACCAGCGAAGAACCTCGGGAATGTTACATGAAGTATTCTTCTATTAAACACAAGATTGAACTGCGATGAAATACAGTTTACAAACCAAGCTGAGCAAACCAGTCCGAATAGTGCGGAGTGGGCGTGGTCTACTATGCTAATGAGCCTTCTATTTTTTGGTGAGCAATGTGACACTCAATTAGGACAGCTGGAACAGAAAAAGGAAGTACAAAAAAAAACTTTGCTTACTAACCATAAACCTACAGCAATTTTCATCAGGTCAATCATTTTCGGATGAACTGCAGCTGTCTATAGTAATAAAATATTTGAAAAAAATATATTTAACTGTTTTTTTCTCCACTTATGACCACTGAATTATGTGAAAGCTTAAGCTCCACCCACTTCACGGTCACAACATGTCATATATCCCTAAAAAGCTTTATTTGTTTGTTTGTTTGTTTATTAATGCATGAAATTTACATCTATGCGCATTCCTATGGCTCATTAAAGGGATATTACAGAGGAATGTCTCAAAATGTTTATTATGGTTGGAATTCTGTTTGATTTTATAATGGCACGTATACAGTGCATAAGTATTTGGACAGTGACACAACTTTTGTCATCTAGCCTCTGTACATTATCACTGCTGATTATAGAGGAAGCTTGCGAGTTCAAGTCCCACGACAGGCACGAGAGCCACTTAACAATTTCCCTATCAGGATTATTAAAGGATATCTCAAGCCGTTTAATTGGAGTGACTTCTGCCTGTCTTTTTTTGTCTTCCCGGGCGTAATTAGGTTGACGCCTCCCCTGTGTGAGCGACAGCAAGAGTTCAGACTTCAATTATGCTTCCACTGCCTGTGGCTCTTGCGTGAAAATTATAACAGCTTTCCCCATCGCAAGACTCGCTTCCTCGGCTAATCGTTCATTATAAAGTTTCACCAGACTGTATACCGTGCATACTCATGCAGCACAGCGTGTCACGCTACAAGGCCACACTGTAATGCATGACCAGCCGAACACAGCGGCAGAGTCGTGTTTATGAAATAAAGGCCGCTCGGCGGAGAAGAATACAGGCAATTACGGAAAAAAGAATGGCGCGAACAAACGCAACGCAATTAGGAAAGCAATCTGGGCTGGAATTGGCTTTCCCTCAAAGAGCCAGACCCTTCAAATAATTGCGTTTCACTTTTTAACACAAACAATAATTAATGCGGCCAAAAACCATCACATTTACCCATGATGCGCTTTGCATATATATTCTCTCAGGAGCCGTGATGGATTTTAGTCCTGCTGTGTTCTCTCAAAGCAAATACAGAGGTTCATGAGCTCGTTCAGAGAAGCAGGTATATATGTAATAACATTGAATCGTGTACTTTTGTTCATCAGAAGATTTTAAAGTATATTATAAGATATTATAGTCATATATATATATACACACATACATACACACACACACACACAGACAGTACTTTTTAGGCACATGCAAAGAAATTCTGTAGAGCAAAGATGCCTTAAAAATGATTAAATACTGCAAAGAGCAGTAAACAGTAGTAAATGAAACAGTCAATATATGGTGTGACCAAAAAAAATTCAATAGTAGTCTCAGGTAAAATTAGTGCAGTTTTATAAGGAAATGAGCTGTAAGTTTTACTGAGCATCTTGCAGAACCAGCCACGGTTCTTCTGGAGACTTTGACTGTCGCACTCGCTTATTATTTTTGCAGCAAAACCAAGTAGCCTTCATTGTGTTTTTTGTCTGAAAAATGCTGAAAAGCTCTTACCACTTAGAAGTCATGTGGAATGTAGAAGTCATAAAATAAAAAAATCTATGACAAAGTTTATAATAAAAAAATAGGTTTCCTAAAACTATTGCACAGTACATTATATATATGTGTATATATATATATATATATATATATATATATATATATATATATATATAAACAAGAAATGAAATGCATCAGCCGCTATATTATTTATAAACCTGAGTGTTGAATTCTTGATTCTGACTGGTCAGATACGTTTGTTTCGAATATGTCATTATTTCTCTATGCATGATACATCCATTCATCCATTTTCTGTACTTCTTATCCTTACGGGTCACAGGGAACTTGGAGCCTATGCCAGAGGGCATCCCCTGGGCGGGGTGCCAATCCATTGCAGGGCACAATCACACACCCATTCATATACGCTTTTTGGACATGCCAATTCAGCCTACCATGCAGTCTTTGGACTGGGGAAGGAAACCAGAGTACCCGGAGGAAACCCCCGAAGGACGGGGAAAACATGCGAGCTCCTCACACACGGTGCCGTGGCGGAAATGGAACCCCCAACCCCGGGGGTTCCACTCAGCCACCGTGAAGCCTCTGTATGGTACATGTTTAGGGTTTTCTATAAGGTGATGTTTATGTAACATTTACACAAAGAAGGAGTCTTCAGTGTCAGCACTTTGTATCAGAGGTAAACATGCAACAGAGGTAAAGCCGTATCAGAGGTAAAGCCGTAACAGAGGTAAAGCCGTATCAGAGGTAAAGCTGTATCAGAGGTAAAGTCGTAACAGAGGTAAACATGTAACAGAGGTAAAGCCGTAACAGAGGTAAATCCGTATCAGACGTAAAGCCGTATCAGAGGTAAAGCCGTATCAGAGGCAAAGCCGTATCAGAGGTAAATCCGTATCAGAGGCAAAGCCGTATCAGAGGCAAAGCCGTATCAGAGGCAAAGCCGTAACAGAGGTAAAGCCGTAACAGAGGTAAAGCCGTAACAGAGGTAAAGCCGTATCAGAGGTAAAGCCGTAACAGAGGTAAAGCTGTAAGTTTTCAGGCACAAGAAAGTTTTCCAGACGAAAGGCTGTGAAAGTGAAAGTGGATGTTCCACAGCATAACACACATAAGTGTAAACGAATAAAATGAACAAATTGCTGCACTATAAGTGAAACATTTCAGGATGTGGTGTTGTTTTAGAAAATAATTAGCTTCAGGAGTGAGCCTAGTGAGCACTGAGAAAAAAAAGATTCAAGGTTGTCCAAGATGGCCGCCCTGTAACTACACAGTGTTCCGCCACAGTACGAAGATTTGTTCATATTCATAAATGATCATAAGTCACACAGTGTCCTAAACTGCACCGGATATGATTTGAGGCAGATATTTTTTAAAAAATTTAAAGTGTGAGATTGATGTCTGTTACTTGCTAGCTCCTTTAGCATTGTATTGTCAGAAAAACAAATGTCCTGCTTGACATTTACATACGTTGTATACATAAGTTGCACTTAGTCCTCGTTTCTTTAGTCGTGTCTGCCAGAGGACGGTGAAGACCTCGGTGAAAACATGGCGAGCATTTTAAGCGAGAGAACGAGAAGTGAGTGTGAGGGGACTAGATAAAGCGGGAGACATGGACATCCTCAAGGTCGTGCTTTTGTATTAAGAGATGAGCGATAGCCAGAGGGGAGATATCACAGAGCCGCTGAGATAATGCAAAGAAAAATTATCTCAGCCTAATCTTCCCTTACACACACATGCACACACGGACACGTGCACACACACTTCCTCCCTACAAACCACGAATGTATAATGCGCTACAGTCTTTTGCTTGATGGTTAACTCAGATGGCGTTCATTCATAACTGTCAGCTCAGAATTGAATTATTTTGTGGGAAGACTTCACACCACTGGTGTAGGCAGTACTCATTGAGCCGAGGCGGCTGACAAATTGTCACAATATCTAATGATTTTTTTTTTCCCTTTTAGAATCCATTTAGGGTTTTAAAGGGTTTTTATTCTCATCAGCTTGTTCATGTGAAAAAAGCACAGAGAACGACCAAGCGAGGAACATAATCCATGTCCTTCTGAAAGTCCACAGAGAGCTCATACAATCTGTTTAAAGGGTTCTTCGGTTTAAAGCTTCTATATAAAACCATACAATAGAGGGTTTCCTTGGAGTCTAGCTCCTCAAATCCAGTGAAAAATCTAGGCTATTTTTTAAAATAAAATGATTATAGGTTTGTGTAAAAATCCAAAAAAACAAACACTTTTTAATAAAAAATTAATTAAAATAAACAGAACATATGTTTGTCTCCTTAGGTTTCTCTTTTTATTTTAAAGTATTCTGAAGTTACAGGTTGAAACAAATACTAAAACCATCAATCATCCAAAGATCCCTGAATGTATCTTTTTTTTTTTTTTTTTTTCCAGAATCCAGATCCTCAAATTCAGTAACAATTCTGTTTTCAATTTCTTCTTCTTTTTTTTTTTTTTTTTTTTTTAAATACATGTTTGTCTTCATCAGGTTTCCCAGTGATGCAGGTGAAGATTGACATCTCACGCCAGCAGGTGGAGAAGATCTTCGGGCTGGAGACTTACTGGTGCCAGTGTGTGGCCTGGAGCACTACAGGAACCCAGAAGAGCCAAAAGGCTTATGTGCGCCTCGCCTGTGAGTTACGCAAAACATCTAAACCAGAACCAAGTCTCTAGATCCAGGGCTTAATGTCCATGGATAAAGGTTTATAAGTCAACAAGATTCAAAGAAGACTTGCTTTAATGAAATGGTTCCACTTACCTCATACGTAGTCCATCAACTATAGTATGTAGTGTTTGGAGTCCAACATTGATTCTTTCATTTTGAAAAGATGCAGTGTCTGACTTTGAATGCTGCATAGGAAGCTAAGCTGGTTGGTAGGGAAGAACTAGCTAGTGTAATGTGAAAATGGGAGACAGGACGCATAAACTAGTGGGTTTTATTAAGTATAATCCAAGAACCATTGTCAATCAAAGTCGGTAGCATAACACAAGGATAATCCAAAATTTAAAAAAACAAAAACAAAAACCAGTGAAGGCCAAACCAGGAGGTACTAAAAGAAAAAAATAACAGGGCTCATGGGAAACTAAGGCTTGGACTTAACAAATCATGATAAGACTTCACAAGGAGGAACAGAAATATCAGGGCAGAAAAAAACAAGTAACCAAGGTGAGACACAGAATACGTGAACACATTAGGATAGTCAGACAATGTAAAAACAGGAGAGATCTGAACCTAAATAAAAACTTAAAATGTTAGAGGGATTTTTTTTTTTTTTTTGGGCCGGGGGTTGGGGGTGGCGGGAGAGCTAGTGGGTGGGTATTGAAAATTACGAGGTTAAAGAATGAGATTAAACAGATTTATAGTGTAATTTCAAGCAAGTTTAGAAAAGATTTGCAAGATTATAATGGCATGCAAAAAAAACGTTGGGTGAGATATGTGTTCAATATCACAAACATGTCTCAGTGGGCAAATCTGAGCAGACAAGGATTGAGCACAAGTAGACCACTGACAGTGACTGGCTCAGTTATGGACATCCATGAACAGATCTGCTCACTGGGACTGGCCTTTCCGTAGAGTGAATCCCATGAATGCCAGGCATGAGGTGTGACTACACTCTGGATGGGGTGCCAATTTATATCAGAAGTGGAACATTTGTGTAAATGTCTTTTTTTTTTTCCCCACACCAAACCATTTTCCTTTAATGAGTCTCTTGCTCTTGTGGAATTTGCTGTTACTGACACTCTGTAATAAAAAATTGTTTCAGAATTGCATTTGGCCAATCAGTCTAACCACTTGAGCCGTGTGTTCCCCGAGGCTGATTGATTCAGATGGGTTTGTACGACTTATTTAATGTTTGATTGGGAAGTTTGATCGGAATAAGCCTGCGGCGTGGTAATCCACTAATCTGCGACGGCGCGCTCGGTAATTGCCTCGAGAGGCCGCACGGTTTCCATATCTGTCACTGTGATAATACGATTAGGCTCCAGAAGAATCACGTGTGGGCTAGTTATCATGTGGCCTCACACAGGAAGAGGGGACGCTTCATTTTGCCGCTAATGTCTCAGACAATGCAGCCGTTGCCAATCCCGGGCTACGTTTGTTCGCTGAGAGCTCCTCGCCATCAAACCGGATTTGTCACACGTTTCAGTGTGCTATTTCAGAATCTGCCACGAGAACAAAGAGGGCTTCGCTCTCGTCTTTGGCGTCAGATGCGAAGTCGAGACGCCGTTAAGTTGCTCGGGATTTTTATAGCCCTATTAATCTCGTCATAAACATGTAGCGTTTAAAGCAGGACGTGGGGAAAGAGACGGATGTTTTCACTTCGACCTCATTGAAGCTCTGCCTGTCAGATCAGGGCAAAAATGTTTCCACGCTGTCCACCACGTCGCCCCGAACCGTTAAATCCAGTTTAATTAAAAAAGAATGAGGTGGGGCTCTCATCAGCGATGCCATGATTGTTCTGGACAGGCGTGCAAAATGACTGGCAGTGATGACTTCACACACGAACCCCACTTTGCTGAAATTCTGATATTCCACAAGGCCAGCCATCTCCATGGGCACCTCTCTGATGAACATTTATGCAAGAATTCTTTTGAAAACTTTTTTTCTATGACTCAAACTCTGTATATTGGTTATAACACGATTTGGAGCACCAAATTCAATCCGAATCCCATCAACACTTGTGTCAGTTGCCTGTGGGTATAGGACGCATGCTATGGTCTGTGTATGTGTGGATCTCTCAGTGTAGAAAATGTGCACTGTCTGTGTTGTGTGTGTGTGTGTGTGTGTGTGTGTGAGTGAAAGGGCTAGGGAGGGATAATGCAATTGCTCTCGGTTGATGCTTGGCCCAGGGGCTACAGCCATCCTCGATCGCATCCAAGCAGCTCTAAATAAGCTCTAGGGCCTGTGCTATGGTTCCATCTCACACAGGTGGATCATCACGAGCTCCTAAACAAACAAACATGCAAGCATACAACGGCTGTAGACAAGACTGCTAACGCCTACGCCAAGTTCTGGAGAAACCGTCGCCTTCCTGTCATAACTACACTTGCTGTATGAGTTGTGCAGCATGGCTTTGGGTTACTTTTAGAGGACATTTTCAGGGATATCTTCAAATGTAAAAAGTTTAAAGACCTTGTTTAGCCGCAGTTGTCGCTGTCCGGATGTGTTCCCAGCAAAGCGTTTGATCAGATCGACTCCTTTCTGATTGGATTAGTGATGACACGTGTGTGTTTATTCTCTGCTTCAAGTTCAAAACTGCACGTTTGCATCGCAAATCCAGGGTTTGGGGTTTGATTCCCTGTGTGCTTAGAGTTTGAATGTTCTCACCATGCTTCGGGGGTTTCCTCCAGGTAGCCCGGTTTCCTCCCCCAGTCCAAACACATGCATTGTAGGCTGACTGGCTTCGCTGAATTTTCGGTAGGACATGATTGTGTGTGTGATTGTTCCCTGCGATGGGTTGGCACCATGTCCAGAGTGTTCCCTGCCTTGTTCCCCGAGTCCCCTGGGATAGGCTCCAGGCTCCCCATGACCCGGTGTAGGATAAGCGGTATAGAAAATGGATGAACGGATGAATGTTGTCACTACTCAGTCGTGGTAGTTTTTTATATACACAAAGATTCATGTTCTTGCTCGACAGATCTGAGGAAAAATTTTGAGGAGGAGCCACTGGGTAAAGAAGTGGCTCTCAACCAGGAAGTGCTTCTCCACTGCCATCCTCCAGAGGGCGTCCCCACTGCTGAGGTGAGAGCAACTTGTTTATTGATGAAGCCATCTGCTAATTATGCCGCTCGTTTGATTTAGCCTCGTGTCTGTATCAGCCAATGTTTTGCCACACGAGAGGTTTAGCTCCCGCGTTTTGGCACATCCATTAGCTCCATTAATAATGTAGGCAGTTTTGCGGAGGGCACAGGACTGGACCAGACTGCGTCCAGCTGCTTCCGCTCACGCTGCTCGACAGAGCGGCCTAATAACAACAGCAGCTCCCGCAGACGTTTGCCGCATGAAATATTCAGCTCCAAGCTGCCTCGGTTCTGCCTGCCAACGCGTCCCAAACTGACTGAATACTCAGTATTTCAATTCAGTACTTCTTCTTGTGACACCATTCGAAAAGATTGAAGCTAATCTGCTGTCCTGCTCCGCAATGACAAAATTAAACCCCCGTCTTGAGCAGATGTCAAAGAGACACCAAGCGGAGACTGTGAAAATGGCTTTTTATTGTTCCTCCTTGTGTGTGTGTGTGTGTGTGTGTGTGTTTGATTCTCCAGGTGGAATGGCAGAGGAACGACGAGTTGATCGACCCCAAGGCTGACCCCAATTTCTTCATCACAGTGGACCATAATCTCATCATCAAACAAGCCCGGTTGGCCGACACCGGCAACTACACCTGCGTGGCCAAGAACATTGTGGCGCGACGCAAAAGCTCCTCGGCCGCTGTGATTGTCTACGGTGCGTCTCTCCTTCAGCTCCTCGTCCCTTTTCACACACTCCACGGCTTTCACCTATCTGATAGATACACAAAACTCGGAGATGGGGTTTGACCTCAAGAGGAGAGAGTGAATCAGTTGAAGCCAGGTTGATAGACAGCTTGGTCTGAAGCGCAGGAGATAAAAAAAAAAAGTTACTTTAAAGCTAGCACGCAGGTCAGCGCTAATAACTGCATGCTAAGGTTATAAATGGGTTTGGATTTCAGCGTTACTAGAGCAGAAACCACCAAACTGTATATGCTAGACTAAAGCTGTCATTCATTCAGTTATTGAGGTATTGATTCGTTGTTCAGCTAGGTGTGTGTTACATGCTATGTGTGAGTGCTACACCGAGTCTTTTAAATATTTGAACAAAATGTTAATGGTCATGAATAAGAGAGGAACTTCGGTAACCAAGCCTGTAAAAATCTATACATTAGGTTTCAATTCAGCTGCAAAATATTACCCACAGCCTCTGATATTAGCAAAGCATACACGACTAGCTCGATAAATCCCGATGCTGCTAGCTCTTCCACAGCCATGTGTCTTCTCTCTGTACGCTGGTACTGAAATTAGATAACGGATTGCCTTGATAAGCTAGCTGACCTTTATTATTATGCGCAGACTTAGCCCATTCCTTATTGCAGACGGAGGTCCCAGGACTCCTCGGAGTAAAGCTAGCATACATTAAAGGCACATAATGGGCTTGGCTAATCAGGGCACCGTCAGTCAGTCAGTCGCATGAGGCAGAAATCAAGAGTTCCAGTCTCCCAGAAGGGGAGATGGGAAATAGTTTAGCCTTTATCTTTTTTTTTTTATATTCAACTGCCACTTATCAACTGTGAGTCATAATGAAGAGGACAGGATGCAGGACGGCGAAGTGACTTTCACGAAACAAACAAAAAAAAGGATTGGATGTTCACAAGCAGAAGGAAAGGGAAGGGCTAATTTTTTTGTTTTTTTGTATCATTAATCAGAGTCAGAACAACAGCGAGTGAATGGTAGGTCCACCTCGTACAATTTGCGCCAACGTGATGCCCAATTTGCCTCCATTGTGAAAAATTAATTACAGCAAAAAAAAAAAATCTTTTGAATAGCTTTCTATCAAAAGGAACTATTAGACCTGATCCTGGTAAAAAAAAAAAAAATTCTTCCGCTATAGCCTCGTATTAAAATGTCAGTTTACTCATGTGAAGCTTCGCCAGAGCTCTCATTGGCTGTGGGGTAAGGGCTGTTATTAGAGCCGTGAAATAAAGGAAGGGTAGGGATGCATTTTAACGAAGCCGGCTTTGACGTGGCTGGACTGAGTGCGAAGAGGTAATCAGGGCCCTCGCGCCAGCCGCGGCTGCGCAATTTCCCTCTCGGCGGTGGGCAATCACTGGCGCTAGAGAGGCTCCGGAAGTGATTCAGCCTGTGAATTAGGAGCCCTCAGCGGCCTGACTGGTGATCAAGGCTCCCTGACAACAAATCAGTCCCCGAACAGAAGAAATCAGATTTCCTTTGAGCGCTGAGAGAGAAGCAGAAAGGAGACGTCGAGGCTTGATTAAAAACACACTGTGAACTTTGGACTCGGGATCATCGCGCAATCCTCCAGGCATATACCGTTCGCAAAGAAATGTATTGGTGTCTCGGACTACACGAGGGCCGGCGCGATCGCGCACACTGCGCGAGCTTGTGGAAATGAAACCGGTGTTAAAACAGGCGTTTTGATTTGAGTTATCAGTGTGTGTGGTTCAGCGAGGAACGCAGCTTTAGAGAAGCTGATTGATTGCAGCCGTTGTAGCTTGACAAGGGCATCAGAGCGATAGGATGTGCTTTAATTCTCACAGTGCAGCAGCCATTTTGTCGCCTTTTGAAGCACGGATCGTGCAATCTAGCATTAGCATTAGCATTAGCATTGCTTGTGGCTCCAGCTTTAGTCGACTAAAGCTCAAACCGCATTGACTTGGATGTTTGTAAATCATGGACTGCAAAGTCTACAGAAGTACAAGCACATTATAATGATGATATTATCGCAAATTTGCAAAGAAATGGATCGGTTTGAGCATTTCTGGCCATTAAATGAACCCACAGTATGAACAGAGCTGTTTTAAAGATAAATTGCACAGCATAGGTTGTTTAAAAGAAGATAAAGGCTCGTCAGTGTTTTTTGTCCAAATTGCAGTTCACTTCGCAGGCAGCAGAGGGCTCAAAAAATGACAAACCGTTCATTTAATCATTTCCAATCATTAAGTGTGTAACAAAATATTTATCGAGTAATCTTGTTTCAGACAAAACACAATCCTTATTTTCTTATTCGCCTATATAGCCGTTATCGTTCACTGGCTTTAACCATGTGGAATCCCGTGTATTGGCATCAAATATATAGCGGATAAAACCCTTGGGGTCGTGTTGTCATAAGGAAATAATCAACGACAGGGTTGTGTGAAGAAATGAAACCGCAAAGCATTTGTATTCCTCTTATACCACAGCAAAACGAAACAAGCTAGCTCAAGCTAGTTCATGTTATTGTTTATGTTATAGCAGCTGTAAACAACAGTTCCTTCATCAGCCTCTCTTTTTTTTTGCCCTCTCTCAAAGATAATACGCTTTTCTTTTTTTTTTTTTTAACTGCAGCTTGTCATGTTCCAACTTCCCTAAATCTCCTTAAAGAAAACGTCACGATGTTTTTTTCTTTGTTAAATAACGCCACATTTATCGCCGCGTTGCGGTGTTTCTTGCAGTTGGTGACGCGTGAACTGTTCACCTTCTCGGAGCGTAATATCACAGCCGACACGAGCTCCACCAAATAATACTTCATCTTATCCTTCATTTTCAGCAGATGTTAGGCATTATAAGCAGCTGCAAGCAAATCCTCCATTCATTTCGGAATAATGAAATTATTTCCCAAAGCAGCCGTATTGGCCCTGAGCAGACAAGCTCAAAGCAGAACGAAGAAATTTGAGAGCAAGTTCGACTAAAAGAAGTCGAACCAACAATATTTTCATCTTATTATAATACTGTATGTTCTTTCACTAAGCCGGAGAATAAGTCACTATCAGAGTATTGCGAGAGCACACACACACACACTGTACTGGAAAAGTTTTTTTTAACGAGGACAAGCCGAGACGCAAACTCTATAATGTATAGAAAAAGTTTGTTCTGTAATGTATAATGTACAAAATGGGAAATATCTCGGCAATGATGTAACGCATTGATGGGATTACATTATCAGTAACGTCAGCATTAATACGCCTTATACCAGTGAATTCTTGATCGTGTTTGGTCAGAAGGTGTTGAATTTTCTAGAGCAATCTGGCTGAAATTCAGATTCGTTGATGTTGTGACGTTTTCTCTAAGGGGAAGTTTATTTACGATTTTTGGAATCTCCAGTGTCGGTGTTTTTCCTCCATGGGAAAATTTCTCTTTACAGCTGCTATAATGGAAGCGATGACGAGAATCTTCTTGTGTCGCGGACGTTGGATAACATTCAAAGTAACCATCAGTGGATAAAAACTATGTATGAATTATCTTGAATTAATAATGGAATTTCATTACGACAACCCGAATTCTAAGCCTCTAGTTAGCGCTAACGGAAGTCTCACATGCGCACGCGAAGAAAATTTAATAAGACCCGAGGTTCGTTTTCGCATAAGGTGGTGTAAGGCAGGGTGAAAGGTGTTGCTCGTCGGGTAACCCTGACTTGCTCTGTTCGAGCAGTGAATGGCGGGTGGTCCACGTGGGCCACGTGGTCGGCGTGCAGCGCCGTGTGCGGCCGCGGCTGGCAGAAGAGGAGTCGGAGCTGCACTAACCCCACCCCCCTGAACGGAGGCTCCGCCTGCGAGGGCCAGAGCGTCCAGACGAGTGCCTGCACGTCCACCTGTCCAGGTAAACGCCCACCGTGCTCGCTGCCTAGTGCGCTGTGTGGCAACGCTTCTGGGGGAATAAAACAGCTTAGACCAGCGTAACTGGATTGACAAATAAGGTTTAATTAATCTGCCATCAGTAACATGCTAATCTGTGTAAACCAGCTGGTCTAAGCTGTTTTTTTAGCCTATAGTGGAGTGGTGGAACTGTGTGCTGCAGTACGATTCTCTCTCTGCGCTGTAGAACCTGTGCCTCTGAGTTGTCATTCAGTTTCCCCACCGCTACATCGACCTGTCAGCGTAGCTTTTTCCTTTCATCCTGAGATCACTGACTTACCGAACGTTAACTTAAGCGAAAGTTCAGCACGTCACTCTCTTCGTGCTCAAAAGATGGAGAACTGACAGCGAACAGCGTCAGTTTCAGTCACAGTGGACTGAGGGGTTTTTGTGTTTTGTTTTTTGCTCAAATAAAACGTGTGCCACAAATTCTCAGTTGCTATGCACTCGTTTTTTGGACAAAAATAAAAATGTCTTATTTAGGAAATTCCAGGAACAATGATATCTTACCAGTCCTGCTTATCTAGCTTTAAAGACAGTCGATAACACATTCTATGAAGGCCATATACTTCTATATAGGCCATATATACATAGTGCAGTATAATCATTTATGAAAACGCACTGAACTTTTACACAATGTTTATTATGCATTATTATGAACACGTCATTACGCTAATAGCGTGAAGGAAAGACTTGGGATACCACTTTCTATACGTATAATAACCTGTTATAATGCATTCAGAAGGCATTGCACACTTTACTACAGTCCTTTACGAAAAGGCATTACACGGGTCTTGTGATGCTCTTGTGAAGTGTTATTGGTGTTATAATGTGTAATGAATACTACTTATAAAACATCTGTTAATAATTCATAATGCATAATAAAGGTAAAGTATTTTCATTAACAATTTTAACGATGTGCAAAATGCCTTAATGAGTGCATTGATATGAATGAGGTCATAGTTCATGGTAACTTTGACCTCATAGAAATGATTGATTGTTTGTTGCATTATGTATGTTAATAACATACACAGTGTTTAGATCATCATTGATGTGGCCTTCATAGAAAGTGTGCTGAATCGTTTCGCAAAAACAATATTTACGCCATTTCCAAACAAGTTCGGACTCTGAAGTTTGGATTCGAAGTTTACTGTAAGTTTGTCTCACCCAAAGTCTTTGATTTCAATCTGCATATAGTTCTGTAAAATAACATTATTAAATTTGTTAGGGTCTGATTATTATTATATACAAACTTTATGTCCAGAAGTGGTATCACCCTATATACCTTATAAGAGATATAGATAGTCTCTTAGAGACTCCATGCCACCAGGGGGTGATGTAAGAATGCATTATTTAAATAATAATAATAATAATAATAATAACCTTAAACCATGGTTACTTTGGATATAAAAGTTGAAATGAAGATTTTATATGGTAACAGAAATCATCTGAAAGAATAAACAAATGTACATTTTGTTCATTTCATTTTTATACTGAATTTATATGAACTTCACACGTTGGGAGGTGGAGCCAATGCGTGATACTGAGCCGCACCGAGTTAAAAGAGCTCCTCAGTTTATCCAAAATGGCCGCCTCTTTAACAGCACACTGTTTAGCTACGTGGTAAGCTGTACCCCGTTAAACATTGGGAGGCGGAGCCAACAGCGGTGGAGCGATCCCAAACTGCACTTTGGTAAAAGTGGCCTGTAGTTTAATCCAAAATGGCCACCTTTAATGGTAACGAGTTCAGCTACATGTTCAGCCGCATCATCACTGAAGATATCAGACAAGATTTTGGGTGAGATTTTAGGTAAACTTTTAGCGTGAGACAAAATGTAAACGTAAACGTCAGACACGAAACACATCCTGGCTGATCGATTGCTTTTACCAGCTAGCAGTTTTAGCAGCATGCTGTCTGTGGTTGCTTGGCCTGACGCGTGTGGTGTTTATTATTCATGGCTAATCCTCATGCTTTTTATTTGCTGTGCGTGCTTTGCTGTTGCCACATGTGGACTCGGTGTCTTGCTGTGAGTCCGCCAGAGTTCGGGATACGGCCGAGCTGCTTGCACACTCATGAGCATTAGTGTGCGATTTCACGCAGCGTGCTACTAACACAAGCACACACACACACACATACGGGAGGAGAGAGAGCGAGCGAGCGAGAGAGAGAACAGCATGACTGGTTATCCTCGGTTTTTATCGATCGTATGCAGTTTGAAATGGAGGTGCTGATGCTTTGCTTCCACACTGATGTCGGAGACACGACCCTCTCCTGGCGGCATGGTTCATCACTAAAACAGCATTATGAAAGCATTAGTGCCCGGCGGAAAAACAGCATAAGCCAAACGGTGAAGGAAATCGAATCTGTCAGCTGTAGCTCCATCTCTTTCTGTCTCCGTCCGAGTTCAGCTACTTACGCTGAGCTCCTGTTTCGGTACGCAACACACAGTGTAATTTAATAAGACGCCGCACAGTAAGTAAACGAAGCCTTGAAACAATACAGCAGGCAAGAGGGGCATCACAGCACCCCACCGGGAGTTTTAGCGTGTGGATGGATTTCACGTGATTAGGGCACAAATAGCATCATCTTGCAGCGAGGGAGGAGGAGGAAATGAGGGATGGGAAATAGACTGAGCAGACATGAAAAGAAAGATTTGATAGAGAGAAACGAACACACAGAGAAGAGGAAAAAGAGGGAGAAGTGACACAGGGAGGGGAGAAGGAAAAAAAAGCTCTGTAGTGTGGTAGAGGGTGGCAGCTGCCACCCCATATGTTGTGCTTGCCTCCCTGGTTGCCACCCCCATATCTCTTATTTCTCTCATTTTCACATTCACACAACTAATGTACATGGGGTTAAGTATAGAACACTGAGAATGGGTTGTTCGGTTTGTGGCTCTGGGGAACCTTTAAATGAACTATAAACTATAAAAATCCAGCGTCCTGTCCACATGACAATGACGCTTTGACATATCACTGGGCTGGCGTGTGAGCATTTTTGTGTGGATGGAGATATTTCCAAAATATTCACGTGTACAGAGATATTTTTGAAAAGTTTGTGTGGAAGAAGATATTTTCGAAGATTTTACGAAGATGTTTTCAAACACGTTCGTGCGTACGGAGATATTTTCATTCGTGCGTACGAAGATATTTTCATTTGTGCGTACGGAGATATTTTCATTCATACGTACGGAGATATTTTCATTCGTGCGTACGGAGATATTTTCATTCATACGTACGAAGATATTTTCATTCATACGTACGGAGATATTTTCATTCGTGCGTACGAAGATATTTTCATTTGTGCGTACGGAGATATTTTCATTCATACGTACGGAGATATTTTCATTCGTGCGTACGGAGATATTTTCATTCATACGTACGAAGATATTTTCATTCATACGTACGGAGATATTTTCATTCATACGTACGGAGATATTTTCATTCATACGTACGGAGATATTTTCATTCATACGTACGGAGATATTTTCATTCATACGTACGGAGATATTTTCATTCATACGTACGGAGATATTTTCAATCATACGTACGGAGATATTTTCATTCGTGCGTACGGAGATATTTTCATTCATACGTACGGAGATATTTTCAATCATACGTACGGAGATATTTTCATTCGTGCGTACGAAGATATTTTCATTCATACGTACGGAGATATTTTCAATCATACGTACGGAGATATTTTCATTCATACGTACGGAGATATTTTCATTCATACGTACGGAGATATTTTCAATCATACGTACGGAGATATTTTCATTCATACGTACGGAGATATTTTCAAACACGTTAATGTATAAGAAGATATTTTCATTCGTGCGTACGGAGATATTTTCATTCATACGT
Organism: Ictalurus punctatus; assembly: GCF_001660625.3. Taxonomy (NCBI): domain Eukaryota; kingdom Metazoa; phylum Chordata; class Actinopteri; order Siluriformes; family Ictaluridae; genus Ictalurus; species Ictalurus punctatus. The sequence continues at coordinate 17,460,343 of NC_030417.2, read as the reverse complement.
ACGGAGATATTTTCAAACACGTTAATGTATAAGAAGATATTTTCATTCGTGCGTACGGAGATATTTTCATTCGTGCGTACGGAGATATTTTCATTCATACGTACGGAGATATTTTCATTCGTACGTACGGAGATATTTTCATTCATACGTACGGAGATATTTTCATTCATACGTACGAAGATATTTTCATTCATACGTACGGAGATATTTTCATTCATACGTACGAAGATATTTTCATTCGTGCGTACGAAGATATTTTCATTCGTGCGTACGAAGATATTTTCATTCGTGCGTACGAAGATATTTTCATTCGTGCGTACGGAGATATTTTCATTCATACGTACGGAGATATTTTCATTCGTGCGTACGGAGATATTTTCATTCGTGCGTACGAAGATATTTTCATTCATACGTACGGAGATATTTTCATTCATACGTACGAAGATATTTTCATTCATACGTACGGAGATATTTTCATTCGTGCGTACGGAGATATTTTCATTCGTGCGTACGGAGATATTTTCATTCGTGCGTACGGAGATATTTTCATTCATACGTACGGAGATATTTTCATTCATACGTACGGAGATATTTTCATTCATACGTACGGAGATATTTTCAATCATACGTACGGAGATATTTTCATTCATACGTACGGAGATATTTTCAAACACGTTAATGTATAAGAAGATATTTT